>NW_024739403.1:5921412-6015377 GCF_018991925.1 Homarus americanus
CACAGGTTATGAACTGCTGTAAGTCATAATTTGGGAGAGAATGTGTTGACAGGTGTGTGTGTGTGTGTGTTGTAAGTCATGGTGGACAGTGAAGGTGTTTGTCAGATATGTGGGTTGATATTGACTATAACTGTTGTGAGTCATGTTTAGGAGGGGAGGTGTTTGGAAGGGTGTGTTGACTTTGTTTTTGAGAGAGAGAGAGAGAGAGAGAGAGAGAGAGAGAGAGAGAGAGAGAGAGAGAGAGAGAGAGAGAGAGAGAGAGAGAGAGAGAGAGAGAGAGAGAGAGAGAGAGAGAGAGCAAAGTAGATTTCGAGTGCCTTGGAAAACGAAAATATAAATGTGTATCAGATTATGTCGTAACCAGCAAATGGTGGTGGTGGGTGTACCTAGGTGTACTGCAGGTGTAGGTGTAGGTGTAGGTGATGGGTGTACCTGGTGGTGGGTGTGAGTCATGAGGACGTCGTCAAGCCACCAGGTGAGAGCAGCAGGGGGTCGGGCGCCGCGAGACTCACACAACAAGGTGTAGCTGCCTCCCTCCCTCAGCGGCCTCGCCTTACCCAGGATGATCACCTCCTGCGGGGGAACTGTAGGAGAGGGAGGAGGAGGAGGAAGATCCATTACTGACGGACGCGCAGCCATCAACAGTACCCAAGACACAGTATATAATTTTAAGCCTTAAGAGAGATGATGTACAATGTACATATTCAATGTCTTAACCTTGTATCTTAATGAGAGGACTGATGGGAAATATTAATTATTCTAAAGGTAAACGCTTTAATTAAGTAGCGTCTCACCTGTTTACCAGACACTCAAGATTCTATAAGATATTACATGTATTTTAAATTGTTTTAAATATGTATATATTTTTTTAAGTTTATTAATAAAGTATTGAAATATATGAAAATAAAAATGCACTTGGCTTACCTGAAGATTAGGCACCCTAGTTCATTTTCACCTGATAAACACCCTAACGTTAACTGGGGGACTAGGTTAGATTAGATTAGGTTTGGTTATGTTAGCTTAGGGTGATTAATTATCAGGTAGATAAACTAGGGTGTCTAATCTTCAGGTTACCCGTAACTTTAAGCAAAGGTAAGACTCACAGGTGAGGTCGAGGGTGACGGTGGCAGCGAGGGGCGGGGTGAGGTTGGAGTTGTTGGCTCGGCAGGTGAGGACGCGGTACAGGTGTTGGCGAGTCAGGTTAGGTAAGGTCAGGATGTTGATGGTAACTTGACCCCTCACTTCCTCCACCATGTCGTCTAGCTTTGACCCATCGTGCCACCAGCTGACCCACGGACGAGGTGATCCTGACCCATACAAGAATCAAAACAGAATTAAGGTCACGATTCTGAAAAAGTTCGGATTCTAAGACATTCTTAGATACAGTTTTCCTATATATTGGAGAAATTAAAACTGGTTAACTTAATATAATACTTTTTTATTTAAGAAGACCCGTGACAGCCATGGCCATCTATAGGGTCATGGCCATCTATAGGGCCATGGCTCAGTCTGTGTCTAGTGTTTGTACAGGAATCATACTTGAATACAATTTTAGATCATTATTTCAAAGTTGTAATATATGATTAAATTTTTACGACATATACAGGTATTGAAAAAGAAATTCTGCTATAATGCCACAAAGGAAAGAATGTTGAGTGCCACAGTGGTAATATTTCTAACAGGTCTCATAGTTCTCTTCTTAGTGTTCAGTGACTACCTCTTTGACAACACATTTGAGGACCAGTTAAGGATTTTTTTCGTCTAAATTTTAGCTTTTTATTTTATTTTTGCCTTTTTGTTTTTCTTTTTTCCTTTGCCCTTTTTTCTTGTTAATTTTTTTTTGCAACAAGAACGTTAAAAAGATCGGACTGCAGTTGACCTTTGTGTTGTAAAGTTCACAGAGGAGGAACCTAGTCTAGACGAGTCACATAAAATATATACAAGTCAAACACAAATGTACTGAGAGCTTATTTACATGACAGAGAACATGCGGTAGCTGACGGTGCTGACGCTAGCTGACGGTGCTGACGCTAGCTGATCGGTGCTGACGACGAGGAAATTCTACCTAAAGAGTATTTCTATATTGAATAACATAGTAAATAAAATGATAACTGAGCCTCGTATACACACACACACACACACACACACACACACACACACACACACACAGACACACACACAAACACACACACACACACACACACACACACACACACACACACACACACACACACACACACACACACACACACACACACATACACACACACACACACACACACACGCGCACACACACACACACACACACACACACACACATCAACACTAGGAAGAGATATATTACTCGTGTCTGTCAGTTTGTCTGTATTAACTTTTATCGACTTGAAACTCAAAGGGGAGACAGAGAGATAGATAGATAGACAGATAGATAGATAGATAGATAGATAGACAGATAGATAGATAGATACAGAAAGATCGATAGATGCAGATAGATTGATAGATAGATCGATAGATAGATAGATAGATAGATAGATAGATAGATATCGGTGTAGTAATCGAGACCACTAACACCGAGACTAAGATCGATACTGAGACCTGGAAAAATGATCCTGAGGCCGGTTTCGAGACCTACACCACTGATACACATACATACATACATACATACATACATAAATACATACATTACATACATACATACATACATAAATACAGACATACATACATTACATGCATACATACATACATACATACATACACATACATTACATGCATACATACATACATACATACAGACATACATACATTACATGCATACATACATACATACATACATACATGCATACATACATACACATACATACATACAAACATACATATTCACTAAATGGCTTCGAATTTGCACCGAGACTGTACCGTAGCGAGTCTTGCCTTAGCCCCAGATCGGAGAAGAGATCGACGTGTGAATCTCGGTGACTCACTAACGTCGTAATTATGTAACATTTATGAGAAGTATTTCACCTTTATGTTTTGGAGAGAGAGAGAGAGAGAGAGAGAGAGAGAGAGAGAGAGAGAGAGAGGTGACCTGTAATACGTACCTCCTGTCACCTGACAGTTAAGGGTCAGTGTTCCTCCCAGAGGATATGGTCCGATGACCCCGCTGACCTCTTGACCGGACCTGGACAGGATGCTTACACGTAGTGGAGGAACTGTGGACAACACACCTGAAAGTTAATCATCCACCCACACCTGTAGGTTAACCATCCATCCACACCTGAAGGTTAATCATCCACCCACACCTGTAGGTTAATCATCCATCCACACCTGTAGGTTAATCATCCACCCACACCTGTAAATTAATCATCCACCCACACCTATAGGTTAATCATCCAACCACACCTGTAGATTAATCATCCACCCACACCTGTAAGTTAATCATCCATCCACACCTGTAGCTTAATCATCCACCTACACCTGTAGGTTAATCATTGACCCACACCTGTAGGTTAATCATCCACCCACACCTGTAAATTAATCATCCACCCACACCTGCAGATCAATCATCCACCCACACCTGCAAGTTAATCATCCACCCACACCTGCAGGTTAATCATCCACCCACACCTGCAGGTTAATCATCCACCCACACCTGCAGGCTAATCATCCACCTACACCTGTAGGTTAATCATCCACCCACACCTGCAGGTTAATCATCCACCCACACCTGCAGGTTAATCATCCACCCACACCTGCAGGTTTATCATCCACCCACACCTGCAGGTTAATCATCCACCCACACCTGCAGGTCAATCATCCATAATTACTCAAATATGCAAGTGTAAGAAAAATATTATTACACCCGTGTACCGTGATGACTCAGGTACACGTGTCCACACCTGTCCTATAATGTGTAGGTGAATATCTAAATACACCTGTGTACTATAATTACACTGTACGCACGAGTAGGTTGATTATTTGGGGAACACAAATGCTTTAATTAATTAGCTGTGAGAGAGATTTCACCCTGGGAACACCTGTGCAATATAGTTAGCCATGTACACCTGAGTGGAATTACCTGGGGCGACATTTATGTGATATAATGACGTTCACATCTGTTGGCTCTTTTGGCTAATCTACTCTTACACTTGACTAACTTTGTCTGCACTCGGAGTATATAAAGGTCATAAAGTACTATATAAAGTGTCTGAACAATTAATGCATTTGTTCGTAGCTTACAACACGACCAGGATATAGAGCAGTAAGTTCAATACATCAGGACAACACCGTCAACTTTGTGTTATGTTACATTAAGTTCCTTTTACCCTATAGTTCAGTGTTCATTCCTCTCTGTCTTTCTCTCTTTGAAACATAAGGAACACATTTCTCTGTATCATGATAATTATATGGTAAAGCCAAGGGTAAACTTAATAATTAAGTCTACGGTGTTATCATGCCTTGTTTAACTATAATTATAACGCAGGTGTGTGTGTGTGTGTGTGTGTGTGTGTGTGTGTGTGTGTGTGTGTGTGTGTGTGTGTGTGTGTTAATGTATTCTCACTCACCGACCACCAGCAGGTAGAGGCGGTAATTCCTGGTGGGGGAGGACATGAAGTCGACCCTGCAGCGGTAGTGGCCTTGGTCCTCAGTACCCAGGTTGTCGATCACCAACCCCGAAGGCCTGGACACCAGGTCGAAGTGCGCTCGACTGCCCATCTCAGACCAGTGAATCGACCGGACTAGCGGACCAGTGCGGGAGTCGATACTGATGACCAAAACGTTCCATTAAGGTATTTCTCTGCCGTGGAATATATTGTGTTTAGTGGGGAAAAGGTTGAGAAATACAGCCAGAATTGTCAATATGTTTTAATCCGTTTACGATTATTGCATTACAATTTGTTCTTAACGAGGAGTGCTATTGGGAATAACTTAACAGGTGAAAAATTACACGATTAAAACAGAAAAAAATGAAGGATTATAGTTTGTGCAGATACTAGTGTGGCATTAGTTGGACTACACACACACACACACACACACACACACACACACACACACACACACACACACACACACACAGTAAGCGGCAGCAGTGTACCATGACCCGGTTATATCACATTACCACCACTAGTTGTTATGTGAGCTGACACTGGGAGCAATAATAACGTTACAGTCCCTGGAAGATATACCGGCCTGGCCTCTACTGAAGGTGTTGGCTGTAGTCTTAACCTTACTGTAACCTTCTTACTGTATATATTATTGTATTAAAGGAGAACTGATCATCAGATATATTAAAGTTGTGTACAGAACTAATGACTCTGGATTCAACCATTAATCTTTGTGATGTGATGCTTACACTTGGAGACGATCATGCGGTGGCTGAGGACAACAACGTGATGAAGCTCTGACGTGTACGCCTTCCCTCCCTCACTTAATCCGTCTTTGGCTCATTAAGGCGTTTGGTTTACTCTTAGGTCAATGTTTTCATGGCAACAAGTTTATCTTTTCACGGGAGAGAAGAGAAAAACATTGAACAAGACCCTCACAATGTTTAGGACTCGCCGTTTTATGCTATTCTCACCGACAGATGGGCAGAGACATTGAACCATCCAGTATAGCATAAATCATGGGCACTATTTTTTATTTTAGAAGTATCGTGATCCAGGCATACTAAGCGACTGCTGTAGAGAATGTCAGGTGTTACGAGCAGTACAACGCTCGCCCTGTGCTCTTATAACGTAAAATTCATTATAAACAACAAACACGTTATCAGTGGCCATTAACTGTACTAGATGAATATATTTATTTATATAGATACGGGTAGATGTATATAGTTAGAGCAGGAGGGGGGGGGGGAGAAATAATGTGTCCGGCGAGCATATTTGAATACTGTCTTTTTTAGGGAACCTGAGAGCAATTTTTTTATATTGATTCGATCTTTCTCTCTTTTTTTTCTCCAATATGTCTCTTTACTCAATACATGCACGAAGTCTCAGCTCGTCCAGAGAGTTAAATAACCGTGAACATGATATAAACTTCATTACAAATCCATATGCTGTTGGCCCTGGCAGAATGAATGACCGGGGGCACTGCAGATGGAAGAGTAATTGAGCTTCAGTCCAGTGTCGACCCTCACATCCTTCACGTCAATGCACAAGGTTATAATCCTGCACCAACACTCAGAAACTGGGGGGCCTGAGTTTCCTGAGTTACAGTTTCACAGGGACAAGAAACATTCGGGTGATGATGGTGCTGGTCTGATAGGCTTGTATAAGAGTCTCCCTAAAGAAGAACGCGTATACTCTGTATTTTGGGCTTAACAGTTGTTTACCAGTGAGCATGTCCCATGATGATGCTTATCAACAATCGTCTGGGTTAGAGAGAGTTGTAAGATAGTTAGAAAGAGTTGTAAGTAAGATAGAGAGAGTTGTAAATAAGATAGAAAGAGTTGTAAGATAGAGAGAGTTGTAAGATAGAGAGCTGTAAGTAAGATAGTTGTAAATAAAATAGAGTTGTAAGTAAGATAGAGTTGTAAGATAGAGATAGTTGTTAGTAAAATAGAGTTGTAAGTAAGATAGAGGTGTAAGATAGAGATAGTTGTAAGTAAGATAGTTAGTGGAAATTAATTATACCATCAAAACAAAACGAATATTCCTATGCGCTAAGCTGCTGAAAGTATTTACATATAATTCAGTGAGTCCTCGGTGAGTGTGACAGGTGCTCGGGTATCAACACACACACACACACACACACACACACACACACACACACACACACACACACACACTTCTTCCCCGAGAAGTCCGTCAGATCTCACCCAGCTGACTTGCCCTGGATCACACCTCGGATCAAAAGACTTATGCAACAGAGAGACAGAGCCTTTCATCTCAATGACCACATCCGCTACAGGTCCCTTCGCAACCGAGTCATCCGCGAAATACGCACTGCAAAGAAGTCCCACTACCCAACCAAATTACAACACCTGAAGCAGACCAACATCAGTCAATGGTATGGTAAGCTTAAAGAACTCTGTGGACTAAACAATAAGACACACCCCCTCCCCTTCCTTAGCCATCTCACTAATGTTGACGCAGCTGAGCAATCAAATAACCATTTCGCTACTATATGCCAGACGCTCCCCCGGCTTGACACAACCACTCTCCCTGCTTACCTACCAGCCCCCCTTCCCACTGACTTAGTAGAAGAATTTGAAGTAGCAAAACGTCTGGACAAACTAAAATTAAAACGCTCTACCACCCCCATTGACTTACCAAGGAAACTCTTCAAGGAGTTCTCCCCGGAGCTTGCCAAGCCCCTATGCTCCATCATCAATGCTTCTCTCAGTCAAGCCAGATGCCCAGCTGACTGGAAGACCTCTTATGTATCACCAGTGCCCAAGTCAACCAGCCCACAATCCTTAAATCAGCTACGACCTATTGCAATCACCCCAATACCCAGCCTAATCTGTGAAAGTTTTGTGTTCGACTGGGCTTATGCTGATATTGCAGGAGTCGTAGACTTTCAGCAATTTGGCAATATGAAAACTTCCTCCACCACTCACTGTCTTGTCAGCTTTCTCGATTACATATACCGCCATCTCGAGAAACGAAAAACGTCTGTAGCTGTCGCCTTCATTGGTTTCACTAAAGCATTCGACCTAGTCGACCACAATATAATCATCAACAAAGCTATTGACCTCGGGCTTCGGAGAAGTCTTATACCATGGCTTACAGACTTCCTCAGTGACCGACGCCAAGCTGTACGCTTCCGAGGGGCTGTCTCCACCTTTCAGTCACTCACCTGTGGCGTCCCCCAAGGCACCAAGATGGGACCACTCTGCTTCCTTATGCTTATCAATGATGCCCTAAGAGAAACCCCCGCTCGCTGGAAATATGTCGACGACTCCACCATTGGGATCAGCGTCAACAATTCTGCTCCCGACTATACCGCCCTTCAGGATTTATTGAACAGTCTCCAAAACTGGGCCACCAAAAACCACGTCACCATCAACCATACCAAGACCATGGTTATGCACATCAACCTCTCCTCCAACATTGTCCCACCCCTTCCATTAATTTAGTTCCGAACACACTCCAGGTTGTAGATTCCACGAAGCTCCTCGGCGTCACCATAGACAACAAACTAAATTGGAAACATGTCAGTAAGAATACCCCGTCTCGAGTTTCGCACCGAAGCTCTCAGTACTCAACATTCTACTTCCCAAGCTCATGCCTGGTGCCTTCCCAAATGACACGCAAACACCTGGGCATGCAAGTTTTCCTTCATACGGAAGTTAACATCTTCGACATTCTAATACCTTTCGAACCTGCCAAATGTCATTCTAAAATGCCAGCCATAACGAACTGACGCTTAGAACAGCCGCCCACATTGTAAAATATCAATCCTAACCGTGATTCAGTAAATACTACCTGCACTGCTGTGAATGCCCTGTGTTTGAGCTTCATCTGTTTATATATTTTATTCACTTATTTTATTTGTATATTTGTAGAAACTTCAATTATGTCTGTATTTCAGCCTTCTGGTTGAGCCTTTCAATAAACCGTTAATTATTATTATTATTACACACACACACACACACACACACACACCCAACCGTGAAAGTCTGTCAGGAGGAGTGATAAGACATATTGTAATGGTTCTTAGGGCGCGATCTCTCTCTCTCGTGTGTGTGTGTGTGTGTATAATAATAATAATAATAATAATAATAATAATAATAATAATAATAATAATACAATTAATTAGTTTATTGAAAGAGCTTGGCAGCCAGAAGGCTGAAAATATACAGTTACATAATTGGGGAATGGGTTTCGAATTACAAATAATATACAAATAAAATAAGTGATATAAATAAGATATATAATAACTAGATGAGGAAAAGCTCAAACTACAGGGCATTTCAACATAGTGACAGTACAAGAAGTAGTGTTTACTGGGAGTGAATACACTGGTTTATTACAAGGTATTGATAATTTTTACAATGGTTGGGACTGGGCTGTTCTTATAGCGATCAGTTCGTGCACGTATGGGCTGGATGCGGTTGTGGTGTCGAACAGCAATTCTCGGGCTAGGGATCTCAGGTGGTAGTAGGAGCAGGTGTCGAGGATGGTGTAGAAGCTTCTTACCAAATTTGCAGATGAGGTCGTGGTGATGGTCAGTGAGAGTCGAAAGGGTCAGTGTGTTGAGCGCTTCTTGATATGTGGAGTAGGAAGGGGAGAGAATAATCTTGCATGCCCTCTTTTGCACTTTTTCTAGGTGTTTGCGTTGAGTGTCATTTAGGGAGGAAGACCAGGTAGGGGAAGCATAGGTGAGCTTGGGAAGTATGAATGTTGTGTAAACACTGAGGAGCTCGGGTGCAGGAACTCCAAGGGACTTGAATTCGGCGGAGGAGGTGGAGACGGAAACTGGAGGATTTGACAACTTCACTGTGTGTGTGTGTGTGTGTGTGTAGCTTCAAACTCTATGCCTTACATCTCACTCTGGTAAATTGTGTGTGTCACTCGGTAAATACAATATCTCCTGGCAGTTCTTTTTAAGCTTTTGAAATCACGTTGGGATGATGTTTCGATGTTGAGTAAGCTGAGTAAAAGCTGAAGAGTTCTGGATTTAAAGATAGTATGTATGTACGTATGAGTGTAGTTCTCTACATTACACAATATCTGACATTTAAATCACACTTTATGTATTATTTTTTACTCGAACATAATTCCACATATAAACATTACAGACTTTGACCAACCTGTTATTGGCAGCACCACAACACCTGCACACACCTGTTACTAATGTTACTACCTGTCAGAATAGTATATGTGTAAGATAAACACTACACACACACCTGTTAACACTAAACATGTCCCCACACACCTGTAGAAAAATAACTGCACACCTGGTACCACACACCTGTAGAAAAATAACTAAACAATTGCTACCACTCACCTGTAAATAGGCAGACCTGTAGCGCCACTGTAGAAGAGCACCAGGATGGGCGAGTCTTCAGGTGTGGGGGGAGTGACGTCACAGGGAAGGAGGGTGCGACTGCCTAATATGGCGGACACCTTGTTAATTGGACCTGCAGAGGGAGAGAGAGAAGGGGGAGAGCACATTAAGACGATGATGGTGATGATGATGATGATGATGGTGATGATGATGATGATGACGATGATGATGAACAACAGCGGGAAGAAGAAATACTTTAGATGATACCACTACTAATAATAATAATGGCAGGGTATACGTCGAAACTAGTGAAGCTCTTACTGTAAATTAGTTTAGTCACCGCTGGAAACTGCCCCATGTCACCGTTTTCTTTAAGCCCCAATATACCTCATCTGTTACCATTGCACGGACTGTTATCATGGCAATACTTATTAAATTTTAACGCGATTTTCACCCAAAGTTTACCATGTGGACCTTCTCAACTATCAATCAAATCTACCAAGTTTAGTGTAAATCCACAATTCTGCTCCCGGATTAATTTGGGGAACAGACAGACAGACAGACAAACAGACACGACCGAACACAATATACTGTGCCAGGTCGTTCGTGCAGGGTAATAATAATCATAGTGGCTGTATCCCCCTCGGAAGCAAATGGTCCGCACTGGAAAAAATATTACAGGAAACCAAAGGGACGGACACACACACACATACACACAGCTAGGCGTCCTGAGTCACTGACCTTTGACCTTCATAGCTGACCAGGGTGATGCTCCTGTCCTATTTGAGTAACCTTATTATAAACAGCCAATAGGAACATCTTACACGAACATTCAGGCACACAGACAAACAGAGTAAGGTGATTGCTTCATCCCTGCAGCAGGTGAGAGGTGATGATAATAACACTGGTAGTCTCGTTTAATGCCTCACTGACCTTTCAAACTCGGCCGGATGTCATAATTTGCTGGTTTTTTATTGAAATTCTAAAGAGATGCGGATTTATGAGTGAGGAACGAGTGCTCAGCTTCCCGAGCCGGATTAGCGCTTGTGCAAATTTTGTTTATGTTTCGGTGATATATCCCTCAACACAATGGTGAGGTGAGGTGTGTTGTGGTGACCCTGTACTGTACTGTGTGTTGTGACGACCCTGTACTGTACTGTGTGTTGTGGTCGGTGAGGTGTGTTGTGACGACCCTGTACTGTACTGTGTGTTGTGGTCGGTGAGGTGTGTTGTGACGACCCTGTACTGTACTGTGTGTTGTGGTCGGTGAGGTGTGTTGTGACGACCCTGTACTGGTACTGTGTGTTGTGACGACCCCTGTACTGTACTGTGTTGTGTCGGTGAGGTGTGTTGTGACGACCCTGTACTGTACTTGTACAGACGACCCTGGTGGGGTTGTGTACTGTCGTTTGTGACGACCCTGTACTGTGTACTGTGTGTTGTGGCTGGGTGAGGTAAAGCAGACGACCCTGGTACTGTACTGTGTGTTGTGGTCGGTGAGTGGACGACCCTGTACTGTGTGTTGTGTGCATTGTACGGTGAGGTGTAAATGCAACGACCCTGTACTGATTGTGTGTACTGTACTGTGTGTTGTGGTCGGTGAGGGTGTGTTGTGACGACCCTGTACTGTACTGTGTTGTGACGACCCTGTACTGTACTGTGTGTTGTGGTTTGAGGTGTGTTGTGACGACCCTGTACTGTACTGTGTGTTGTGGTGTGAGGTGGTAGTTGCGACGTAAATTGTTCAGGTTGTGACGACCCTGTACTGTACTGTGTGTTGTGGTCGGTGATTCCTGTACTGTACTGTGTGTTGTGGTCGGTGAGGGTGTACAGACGAATCGTACTGACTGTGTGTTGTGACGACTCTGTACTGTACTGTGTTGTGGTCGGTGAGGTGTGCTGTACGACCTGTACTGTACTCAGGGTTGTGACGACCCCTGTACTGTACTGTGTGTTGTGACGACCCCTGTACTGTACTGTGTTAGACGACCCTGTACTGTACTGTACAGACGACTTGTAGTACTGTGTGTTGGACGACCCTGTACTGTACTGTACTGTACTGTGTGTTGTGGTTTGTGAGGTGTGCTTGTCGACCCTGTACAGAGGTGTGACGACCTGTAGTACTGGTGTGTTGTTGACCTAAGTACTGGGTACTGTACTGTGTGTTGTGACGACCTGTACTGTACTGTGTGTGTGTTGTGGTCGGTGATTGTGTGTGTTGTGACGACCCTACAGACGACCCCTGTACTGTACTGTGTGTTGTGACGGTACTCCTGTAATGTACTGTGTGTGTGACGACCTGTACTGTGAAAATTGTGTGTTGTGACGACCCTGTACTGTACTGTGTGTTGTGACCCCTGTACTGTACTGTGTGTTGTGACGACCTCTGTACTGTCACTGTGTGTGTTGTGACGACCCTGTACTGTACTGTGTGTTGTGACGACCCTGTACTGTTGTGTGTTGTGACGACGACCCTGTACTGGACTGTGTGTTGTGGTCGGTGAGACGACCCTGTACTGTATCAGGTGTGACGACCCTGTACTGTACTGTGTGTTGTGGTCGGTGAGGTGTGCCAGACGACCCCTGTACTGTACTGTGTGTTGTGGTCGGTGTGTGTTGTGACGACCCCTACTGTAACAGGTTGTGACGACCCTGTACTGTCCTGTGTGTTGTGGTCGGTGAGGTGTTGTGACGACCTGTACTGTACTGTGCTGTGGTGTACTGGTGAGGTGTGAGGTTGGTGACGACCCTGTACTGTACTGTGTGTTGTGGTCGCAGAGGTGTGTTGAGTACTGTCCCAGGTTGTGACGACCCTGTATCAGTGTGTTGTGACGACCCTGTACTGTACTGTGTGTTGTGGTCGGTGAGGTGTGTTGTGGATTGACCCTGTACTGTACTGTGTGTTGTGACGACCTGTACTGTACTGTACTGTGTGTTGTAGACGACTGTACTTGTACTGTGTTGTGACGACCTTGTACTGTACTGTGTGTTGTGACGACCCTGTACTGTACTGTGTTGTGGTTTGTGAGGGTGTGCTAGACGACCCCTGTACTGTACTGTGTGTTGTGGTGTGGTGTGATGTGTTGTGGCCGGTGTAGTGTGTTGCGACCGGTGTAGTGTGTAGCGGCCGGTGTAGTGTGTTGCGGCCGGTGTAGTGTGTTGCGGCCGGTGTAGTGTGTCTGAGATATATTGTGGGTTTCTTTAAGTGATTGGTTGATGGAGTTGAATGTTGATGTGACAATAATTCTAAGGTGTTGTGGATATGTCAGTTTATACACACACACACACACACACACACACACACACACACACACACACACACACACACACACACACACACACACACACTCTCTCTCTCTCTCTCTCTCTCTCAGAAGACGATAGTTCAACCCTTTGGAAAATGATGGTTTAATCCTTTGACAACGATGACTTAACGTTTGAAGACGATGATTTAAAACATCGTGCTAGAGGGATTAAATCATCGTACTCAAGGACTAAATCATCGTACTCAAGAAGTTCACCGCAGACAGACTCCCAGCCTCCTTCACCATCATCACCCAGAGTCGTCGACGTCTGTCCTCACGCCCCCGTCACCTTAATGGCCCCACTCTTGTGATGAAACGCATGACTATCACCCCCTGACAATTCCCTGAACTGAGAGCCACTACTGACTACCCCCGGGATGGCCAGTCATCCACACAACCCGCCGCGCCGCTACACCTACCACCACCCTCTCCTCCTCCTCTTCAACTTTAATAACCTGGCACCTGGAGGCAGTAGGACTCTCTTACCTTCTCTTGATTATGTCGTCGCTCTCATTTACATATAACCTGGAGCTCATCTCATGCATGGTAAACACAGGACTAAAATGCGTAGATTAATATTCCTTCTCTCTTCTACATATGAGAGAGACATCGTCCTCCTCCTCCTCGTTGTCGCCTCCACCAGTCTGGATTGTTTTTATAGTGGCTGCAGGTGTTCGTATGTACAGATAGGCACACGGTATAAAATTCACACATTAATTTTGCTTTTCGGATCATATGAATATTAACCATTCGATATTAATTCACATGCTGATTAAACACCCTAACGCTAACCTAACCTAACGACCAAACTTAATCTAACCTAACACTAACCCACCCAACTTTTAACCTAAGCTAAGCTAACCAAACTTAATCTTTAACCTAACATAAATTAACCTAACCTAACTTAACCTAACCTAACCAAACCCCCCCTCGGTAGGTAATGTTCAGGTGTTTCATCAACAAGTGAAATAAGCAGTAAAGGTTAATCTCCAGGTAATCCCTCTCTCTCCCTTCCTCTTCTCTCCTACAGGTACGTGAAGTGTGAGGTGTCGAAATCCACCGTGTATGTGACGCTCTTCCCCCTTCCTGACTCACAACAAAGAAAATACCATAATTGAAACCGAGAACAAAATATGCTTTCTCCCTTTTCCTTTCTTTCCCATTCACTCCTTTCACTGGGTGGTCGGCCATCAAGATCAAACACCAACTTTCCCTCCATTCACTGTCATTCATTCTTACTGTAAACAATTATTCTTGCCGCTGTAACAGATGTGTTTCTCTTACGGTGTCTCCCCTTCCTCAACAAGAGACGAAATGTTTCACCCACCCTTGTCCTCCGCTTTCACCCTTCACTACTTTCTATATTAAACTACCGAAAGTAAAGATCAAATGTGTACCAAATCTTATTACTTTCTAAAAAAAAAAAACATAGGTGAAAGTAAAGGTATAGTACAATAGATACTTACCATTCCTACTTTCCAAAGACGTAATCTAACCGAAATTAGCAATAGAATGGACACTTACCCATTATAACTTTCTAAAGAAGCCGAGCATGAGAGAAAGCAACAAAGGGGAGAAAGAGAGAAAGCGATTCTTGCTTTCATTTCGTTTCATCTATAAATCAACCGTAATGACAATAAATCATTAAATATCTTTTGTTATATGACTTTCTATCCACACCTTTCACTAACAGGGATACCAACGGGAGCTTTCTACCCACACCTTTCACTAACAGGGATACCAACTGGAGCTTTCTATCCACACCTTTAACTAACAGGAGAGCAACGGGAGCTTTCTACCCACACCTTTCACTAACAGGGATACCAACTGGAGCTTTCTATCCACACCTTTAACTAACAGGAGAGCAACGGGAGCTTTCTACCCACACCTTTAACTAACAG
This sequence comes from Homarus americanus, assembly GCF_018991925.1. NCBI lineage: Eukaryota > Metazoa > Arthropoda > Malacostraca > Decapoda > Nephropidae > Homarus > Homarus americanus. Next base: position 5,936,564 of record NW_024739403.1, read on the forward strand.
GGATACCAACGGGAGCTTTCTACCCACACCTTTAACTAACAGGGATACCAACGGGAGCTTTCTACCCACACCTTTAACTAACAGGGATACCAACGGGAGCTTTCTACCCACACCTTTAACTAACAGGATACCAACGAGCCTCACCCACACCCTTAACTAACAGGGATACCAACGGAGCTTTCTACCCACACCTTTAACTAACAGGGTACCAACTGGAGCTTTATCCACACCTTCACTAACAGGGATACCAACGGAGCTTTCTACCACACCTTTCACTAACAGGGTACCAACGGAGCTTACCCACACCTTAACTAACAGGGATACCAACGGAGCTTTCTACCCACACCTTCACTAACAGGGGTACCAACGGGAGCCTCTCACCACACCTTCACTAACAGGGGTACAACTGGTGCTTTCTATCCACACCTTTCACTAACAGTACCAACGGGATTCTATCCACACCTTTCACTAACAGGGGTACCAACTGGTGCTTTCTATCCACACCTTTCACTAACCGGGACAAACGGTCTATCTATCAGTCTTCCATTACCTACGTCTTTAGCTGCTCTTAAATAAAAATTACGAATTTTTAAAGCCTGTTTCATTCAGTACGAGGGTCTTGTTGCTCTTTTTCTCTCTCTCTGTCTCTAACTCTTTTCTCTCCAGTATTAAGACTCAAAAAACTGAACCTTGGGCTTGGGACCTCTTAACTCTCTCTCTCTCTCTCTCTTCTCTCTCTCTCTCTCTCTCTCTCTCTCTCTCTCTCTTCTCTCTTCTCTCTCTCTCTCTCTCTCTCTCTCTCTCTCTCAAAAGAAATGATTCCCGGGTCGAGGTCGTTCTAGGCCTTAACTCTATAAGTCTGTTCAGTTTACGGTGAAGTGTTTCCCGGAACCATCTGAGACTTGCTGTTACACTCTTCAGTTTATTGTGAGAGTTTTCGTATACTGAGATGACTTGCGTGGTGCCTGGCCCTGGGAGGAGGGAGGAGGAGGAGGAGGAGGAGGAGGAGAGGAGGAGGAGGAGGAGGAGGAGGAAAGGAGGAGGAGGAGGAGGAGGAGGAGGAGGAGGAGGAGGAGGAGGAGGGGGGAGGAGGAGGAGGAGGAGGAGGAGGAGGAGGAGGAGGAGGAGGAAGAGGAGGAGGAAGGAGAAGAAGGAAGTAGATGAGGGGGGATTGAGATGAGGAGGAGGAGGAGGAAGTAGATGAGGGGGTAGATTGAGATGAGGAGGATGAGGAAGAAGGTAGGGAAGAGAAGAATGAGGAGGAGGAGGAGGGGAACGAAGGTAAATGAGGAGAAAGAGGAAGACTATGAAGACGAGGAGGAGGAAGGAAAGGAAAAGAGAGGGAAATAAAAGAAGAAAATACAGAAAATTGAAGAAAGAAAAACAAGATAAAGAGGAAGAAGAGGAGGAGCAGGAGAAGGAGGAGGAGGAGGAGGACATAGAAGATAATACTCAGTCATGCACATTCTCTTTCATATCAACATCCGCTTCCGCCTTTCTCTCTCTCTCACTTCTTTCTCCTTTCCTCCCTACCCCCTCCACTCCATCTCCCTGCCTAGCCCTCTTCCTTTTACTCTTCTCTCCCTTTCCCTTTGTCTTCTCTCGCTACCTTTCCCTTTACCCCTTCTTCTCACCCTTTTCCCCTCATCCACTCCCCCCCTTTCCTCCATACTGTCCCCCCATTCTGTACATCCCCACCACCTCCTCCTCCTCCTCCCCCACCAGCAGCAACATGACCCTGGAAGCGGCGGAGGAATCACCAGAGATTTACTCCAGCATTAACCAGCAGCAGCGCCGCCTCCAGGTCCCCCATAGGTAGATCCTCCTTCTCCAGGGTGGTGGTGTGTGTGTGTCAATCATCCTCGACCCTCAGGTTCTCTCTCTACCTTATTAACTCCCCTGCTGATTGACTGACCGACTCAACTGACTGACTGACTGAATTGAACTGACTAACTGACCTTCCCATAGACTTTTCTCCTCCCTGGCACACTGGCTCGAACGAGCGCTGCAGGAGTACCACCAACCCGACTCGTGTGTGTGTGTGTGTGTGTGTGTGTGTGTGTGTGTGTGTGTGTGTGTGTGTGTGTGTGTGTGTGTGTGTGTGTGTGTGTGTGTGTGTGTGTGGTGTGTATGCATTTTGGGATAGTTGCGTCATAATAATAATTTCAATTTCAATTATTTCAGATTTATTTTTATTTTTAGTTCGATGTTTGAAACTGATGAGGACGGGATGTGTGTGGGTGAGAGCAGGACTTTATCCCAAGAGTGAGGAGGAAGGATACAACTACCACCACGTCAGGCCCAGAGTGTCGTTCTGTTAACACGGGTAAACACTGAACACTACGGGGCATAGCCAGGACTAGGTACGTGGGAGGTGGAGGGGAGGGGGGGAGTAGAGGGGGTAGAGGAGAGAGGGAGGGGAGTAAACACTGAACACTAAGGGACATAGCCAGAACTAGGTAGGTGGTGGAGGGTGTGGAGGGGGGAGAGGAGGGGAAGTGGGGTAGAAGGAAGAGACCTTAAGGAGGAAGGAAGAGGGAGATTCTATATTAGCGCCTTGATCCTGACCTACCGCCACTATCAACTCCATGCTGACCTCCCCACCCCCACCCACACCCCTATTTCCCACTTCCTCCCCATCTACCCTTACCCTCCCCCATTTCACACTCACCCTTTATACATCCTTATCCTCCCTCCTCCATCTACGACTATCCTTCTCCCTATCCACCCCCATCCAGCCAGCAGGAACATACCTAACAACTACATGTGGAGGAGTACAAGGTTGGGTCCAGGAATTTTTCAAAGTAGCGATCATGTAGGCGAAGGAGGGCACTGGTATAAAGAGTGTCTACTGACCTAACCTAACCAAGGTAGGTAAGGCTATAAAGGGTAATAATTAATTCTAAAAAGCCTCAGGATAGGGGTAGAGGAGGCAAGGGGGGGTGGGGTGGAGACTCGGGGGTGATGGGTAGGGTAGTGAGGGATGGTGGGCAGGAGAGGAAAGGGCAACAGCCAGACACTCTTAAACTCTGCTTTACACACCAGGAACAAGCCTTAAAACACAGGACATTAACCACCAGCACACAGCAGATACCCCGCGTGATATACCCTAGCACCATCCCACTACACTCTTCCTCCTACAAGAAGTCATTGCCGAGGTGGGAGCCGAGTTTTTATAAATTTCACTTAGAGATGACACCCGTCCCTCAAAAAAAAAAAAGCGCCCCCAGCTCCACACGACCCCGAGGAAGTATCACACTGTACACGAAGCTCATTAATTATGACACTGCTGCACCTGTCCATAATAATAACAGTAGCACGACAAAAATAAATTGACTCATGATCATAATTCATACAACATCTGTCAGGTAGGATGGATTAAAGTGACGACACGCGACACTTCCTGTTATAGCTCACCTGTAGTGGACGTCTGGCATGGGGGAGGTCTTTTATTAGTATTTGTCTCGTGTTTATTCTCTCTCTTCCTACATCCTCTCAACTTCCTCCTCCTCTTCCTCTTCCTCTTCTTGCCCTACCCTTTCCCCCATTCCCTCTTACCTCACCCCATTTTCCCACCCACCCCTTAACCCGATCTCCCTTCCTCACCCTTTCCATACACCTTCTCATTTTTCTTCCCCTATCCCCCTCTACTCTTCCTACTACACCACAAGTCCTCTTCAAACATCTAAACCCTCTCCTCCCTCCTCACCTCCCCTCCCTCCTCACCCCTTCCTCTTTCACTCTCCTCCTCCCTCCCTTACCCTCTCCTCCTCCCTCCTCACCTCCCCTACCTCCTCACCCCTTCCCCTTTCACCCTCCCTCCCTTACCCTCCCCTGCCTGCTCATCCTCCCTCTCACTTGTCCTCACTCATCTCCCTCTCACCTTCCACTCCTCCTATCACCTCCCCTCCCTCCCTGTCACCTCCCTTCCCTCCTCACCCCCCAAGTGCAAACTCCCAGGATCATGTGTTCTTTTTAAGGATAATCGCCTCATTCAACCCTAAAAGCGACGTAGTTTCTGCAACACAGAGAAAACATTTCTATTATTGCTCTTGTAACTGTATGATATTAGGTTAGGTTAGGTTAGGTGAGGTTGTTAGGTTTGGTTAGGGTTAGGTTAGGTGAGTGTTGGGGTTAGGGTTTGGTTAGGTTAGGTTAGGGTTAGGTTAGGTGGAGGTGTTAGGTTAGGTTTGGTTAGGTTAGGTTAGGTGAGGTTGCTAGGTTTGGTTAGGTGAGGTTAATTTTCGTTTATACATTCGAGAAACAAAACCAGAAAAATCAGCAAAATATTCAGAAAATCATTAAAAATTATCAGCCATTGTGCATTAATATTCTGGCCACCTGAACACGATCTTTGTTTATTGTTGTAGACCAATATAGCACCGTGATCCATCCACACCCTCCTGTTGTCACGTGATCCATCCACACCCTCCTGTTGTCACGTGATCCATCCACACCCTCCTGTTGTCACGTGATCCATCCACACCCTCCTGTTGTCACGTGATCCATCCACACCCTCCTGTTGTCACGTGATCCATCCACACCCTCCTGTTGTCACGTGATCCATCCACCCTCCTGTTAACGTGATCCATCCACACCCTCCTGTTAACACGTATCCATCCACACCCTCCTGTTAACACGTGATCCATCCACACCTCCTGTTGTCACGTGATCCATCCACCCCTCCTGTTGTCACGTGATCCATCCACACCCTCCTGTTGTCACGTGATCCATCCACACCCTCCTGTTGTCACGTGATCCATCCACACCCTCCTGTTGTCACGTGATGCTCTTTTTAGCCAATCAACGGGACCGGATTAAGAGAACTTTGGGCCCTGAACACTGCATCGCCCACCCACCCACCCACTCACCCTCCCTCCTTCCCACCCACTCATCCACCCACCCACCCACCCACTCACCTCCCACCTTCCCACCTTCCCAGCCACTCACCCACCCACCTCCCCTTCCCATCCACCTCACCCACCCACCCACTCACACCCACCCACCCACCCACCCAGCCCTCCCCACTGTGTAAAGCCCTGGCAACACAACTAAAATCAGAGACAGAGTATAGTTGTGGTCGTCCACTGCTTACACAGACAGACAGACAGACAGACACACAGAGGGAAGACACCCAATGAGAGAGAGAGACAGACAGACATTAAAACCGAGACAGAAACATACCTAAAGAGACAGACAGACAGACAGACACACAGAGAGGAAGACACCCAATGAGAGAGAGATAGCAGACAGACATTAAAACCGAGACAGAAACATACTTAAAGAGACAGACAGGCAGACAGACACACAGAGGGAAGACACCCAATGAGAGAGAGAGAGGCAGGACATTAAAACCGAGACAGAAACATACCTAAAGAGACAGACAGACAGACAGACACACAGAGAGGAAGACACCCAATGAGAGATAGACAGACAGACATTAAAACCGAGACAGAAACATACTTAAAGAGACAGACAGGCAGACAGACACACAGAAAGGAAGACACCTAATGAGAGAGATAGACAGACAGACATTAAACCGAGACAGAAACATACTTAAAGAGACAGACAGGCAGAGACACACAGAAAGGAAGACACCAGAGAGAGATAGACAGACAGACATTAAAACCGAGACAGAAACATACTTAAAGAGACAGACAGGCAGACAGACACACAGAAAGGAAGACACCCAATGAGAGAGAGAGACGAGACATTAAAACCGAGACAGAAACATACTTAAAGAGACAGACAGGCAGACAGACACACAGAAAGGAAGACACCTAATGAGAGAGATAGACAGACAGACATTAAAACCGAGACAGAAACATACTTAAAGAGACAGACAGGCAGACAGACACAGAAAGGAAGACACCCAATGAGAGAGATAGACAGACAGACATTAAAACCGAGACAGAAACATACTTAAAGAGACAGACAGGCAGACAGACACACAGAAAGGAAGACACCTAATGAGAGAGAGAATAGACAGACAGACATTAAAACCGAGACAGAAACATACTTAAAGAGGACAGGCAGACAGACACACAGAAAGGAAGACACCTAATGAGAGAGAGACAGACAGACATTAAAACCGAGACAGAAACATACCTAAAGAGACAGACAGGCAGACAGACACACAGAAAGGAAGACACCTAATGAGAGAGAGATAGACAGACAGACATAAAAACCGGACAGAAACATACTTAAAGAGACAGACAGGCAGACAGACACACAGAGAAGACACATAAAGAGAGGATAGACAGACATTAAAACCGAGACAGAAACATACTTAAAGAGACAGACAGGCAGACAGACACACAGAAAGGAAGACACCCAATGAGAGGAGACAGACAGACATTAAAACCGAGACAGAAACATACTTAAAGAGACAGACAGGCAGACAGACACACAAAGGAAGACACCTAATGAGAGAGATAGACAGACAGACATTAAAACCGAGACAGAAACATACTTAAAGAGACAGACAGGCAGACAGACACACAGAAAGGAAGACACCCAATGAGAGAGATAGACAGACAGACATTAAAACCGAGACAGAAACATACTTAAAAGACAGACAGGCAGACAGACACACAGAAAGGAAGACACCTAATGAGAGAGATAGACAGACAGACATTAAAAACCGAGACAGAAACATACTTAAAGAGACACGACAGGCAGACAGACACACAGAAAGGAAGACACCTAATGAGAGAGAGAGAGACAGACATTAAAACCGAGACAGAAACATACCTAAAGAGACAGACAGACAGACAGACACACAGAGAGGAAGACACCTAATGAGAGAGATAGACAGACAGACATTAAAACCGAGACAGAAACATACCTAAAGATACAGACAGACAGACAGATAGATAAACACAGACAGAAGAAGACACCTAATACGAAAGACAGAAACACCGAAAGAGACAGACAGACAGACAGACAGACACACACACACACACACAGGAAGACACCGAATAAGACAAACAAACAGAAACACACTTAGAAACAGACAGAGAGAGACACAGACAGACAGACAGAAAGAGAGAGAGAGAGACAGTCTCTCCTGGGTGTGGGTGTCAGCAGCAGGTCATAAGAGACTCAACACCATGAGACAACTCTTTCAGGTACACCGCCATAACTCCTCCCTCCTTCCCTCCTTCCTACCTTCTCTCCCTCCCTCACTCCCACCTTCTCTCTCTCTCTCTCTCTCTCTCTCTCTCTCTCTCTCTCTCTCTCTCTCTCTCTCTCTCCTCCCTCTCTCTCTCTCACAACCCACTCCTTCCCTCTCTCTATCTATATTACCCTCTCTTCCTCCCTCCCTCTCTCTCTATCACTCCCTTTCTCTCTATCCCCTCTCTACCTTCCCCTCTTCATCCTCCCTGTCTCCTCTCTCCCTCCCTCCCTCCCTCTCCCTCTCTCTATCACTCCTCTCTCTATCCCCTCTCTACCTTCCCCTCTTCATCCCTCTCTGTCTCCCTCTCTCCCTCCCTCTTATTTGTGTGCGAGTGGCGTGATATTACCCCTCACTATCTCCGTCATCACACAAGATCGCTCTCTCTTTGTCTGTCTGTCTGTATGTCTGTGTCTGGCTTTATTATGTCTGAATGTATGTCTGTATGTCTGTGTCTGGCTTTATTATGTCTGAATGTATGTCTGTATGTCTGTGTCTGGCTTTATTATGTCTGAATGTAAGTATGTATGTATGTATGTGTCTGGCTTTATTATGTCTGAATGTATGTATGTATGTATGTTTATGTCTGGCTTTATTATGTCTGAATGTATGTATGTATGTTTATGTCTGGCTATATTACTTCTGTCTGTCTGTATATCTCTCTATCTGTCTTTATTTTGTCTGTCTGCGTATATCTCTGTCTCGTTATTCTGTCTGTCTACATGTCTGTCCTCATTTCTGTCTGTCTGGATATTTGTATTTGTCTGTCTAACTTAACTTAACCTAACCTAACCACCACCACCTCTCAGCCTGACTTATATAGAGGTCAACACACAGGTATCATCCACTACTCTGTAATAACAACAAACATGACAAACCTATCGTTAACTAAAGAACTCTCTCTCTCTCTCTCTCTCTCTCTCTCTCTCTCTTCTCTCTCTCCTCATCTACATTACAATTTTTATTTTTATTTTCCCGTTTTACTCTCTAACCTAGTTTCTTTCTTTCACCTGCTCTCTCTCTCTCTCTCTCTCTCTCTCTCTCTCTCTCTCTCTCTCTCTCTCTCTCTCTCCTCTCTCTCTCTCTCTCATCTACATTCACAATTTTATTTTTATTCTGTTTTTTACTCTTTCTCTAACCTAGTTTCTTTCTTTCACCTGCTCTCTCTCTCTCTCTCTCTCTCTCTCTCTCTCTCTCTCTCTCTCTCTCTCTCTCTCTCTCTCTCTCTTTTCTCTCATCTACATTACTTTATTTGTATTTTCCCGTTTTACTCTTTTCTCTAACCTAGTTTCTTTCTTTTCACCTGCTCTCCTTCTCTCTCTCTCTCTCTCTCTCTCTCTCTCTCTCTCTCTCTCTCTCTCTCTCTCTCTCCTAACTTTTGATACCAGGTGAAAGATGACACCAGCATGCAGCAGCCCGTCACATTTCAGTAACACACACACACAACACACACACACACACACACACACACACACACACACACACACACACACACACACACACACACACACACACACACACACACACACACACACACACACACACACACAGCATTTTCTCAACATCCATGATACACAATTAACTGGATGGCTCGCCCTCTATATCTCAGTAACGAGTCAACATCACATTAACAGGTAAAGTTTCTCCAGACGATTAAATGCTGACGACTATACGAAATTACATTCAACTTTCCAATTATTTCGAGAGCATAATTGACTCTCTGGATCATCAATATTTAGATTCAGTAATAAACGAGACGGCAGCCTCCAGGTATAGACTTATTTACCTGTGTGTGTGTGTGTGTGTGTGTGTGTGTGTGTGTGTGTGTGTGTGTGTGTGTGTGTGTGTGTGTGTGTGTGTGTGTGTGTGTGTGTGTGTGTGTGTGTGTGTGTGTGTGTGTGTGTGTGTGTGTGTGTGTGTGTGTGTGTGTGTGTGTGTGTGTGTGTGTGTGTGTGTGTGTGTGTGTGTGTGTGTGTGTGTGTGTGTGTGTGTGTGTGTGTGTATAGATGGACCATTTGAATATAAATGCAATATAAACACCTAGCTTATTTCACCTTAATATTACCGTTCGCTAACCTACCATAACCTAATCTAACCTAACATTCTAATCCAACTCAATCTAACCTAACTTAATTTAACTTAACCCCCACAAAATAACTCCGGGTGTCTAATCATCAGGTGATCAGTAAAAAGGTATTGTATAAGCAAAATAATTCGCAAATACAACACAACACTTCACAACACAACAACAATACAACACGACACAACACAGCACAACACATCACGACACAACTACAACACGACACTTCACAAATACAACACATGCAAAACAAATACAGCACAACACATCAATACAACACAACACGACACTTCACAATACAACATAATACAACACACCACAACACAGCACAACACATCACGACACAACACACACACTTCACAACACAATACAACACGACACAACACAGCACAAACACATCACGACACAACACAACACGACACTTCACAACACAACACAATACAACATACCACAACAATACAACGCAACACACAACACATACAACAACAATACAGTACAACACAAGACAAAACACTACAACGTAACACACACATAACACAACACGACACAACATAAGACAAATACAATACAACATAACAAACAGTAAAACACAAATACAAGACAACACAATAAAAACAGTAAAACACAACACAAGACAACACAATACAACATAACAAAACAGTAAAACACAACACAAGACAACACAATAAAAAATGTAAAACACAACACAACACAACACAATACAACATAACAAAACAGTAAAACACAACACAAGACAACACACAAAAAACAGTAAAACACAACACAAGACAACACAATAAAAAACAGTAAAACACAACACAAGACAACACAATAAAAAAACAGTAAACACAACACAAGACAACACAACACAACACGACACAACACGACACTCCACAACACAACACAACACGACACTCCACACCACAACACAACACAACACGACACCTACAACACAACACGACACTCCACAACACAACACAACACAACACAACACAACACAACACGGTGGAGCTACTTTAAGACTTCTCAGTGTTTCAGACAGGCGCCATCAACACAACTCTTCACACTTCAGTAAAGAGACATAACTTAACAAACATCTGTTGAGTTTGTTTAAGACTTTGTTAGCTGTTATAGTTGAGCTCAAGTTGACACACACACACATACACACATATATACACACAGGCACAGACACACACACACACACACACATATACACAGGCACAGACACACACAGACACAGACACACACAGACACACACACACACACACACACACACACACACACAATATACGACAGACACACAGAGACAGACAGACACACACACACACATCACACACACACACACACACACACACACACACACACACACACACACACACACACACATATATATATCAGGCACACACACACACACACACACACACACACACACACACACACATACACACATATATACACACAGGCACAGACACACAGACACACACACACACACACACACACCTGGTTTATTTACGGTCTTTCAACCTCCTAATTTTATCTCTCTGCCTGACAGTTGTTTCTCTGAGTGTAGTTCGTGTTTGTTGTTGTTGTGGATTGCTCGTCATGTTTCCTACCCACTACCGTCTCACTTTCTCCTGCTTTTAGGATAGATCAGGTTAAGTTAGGTTAGGTTAGGTTAGGTTAGGTTAGGTTAGGTTAGGTTAGATTTAATTCCCCCACTTAACTCGCCTCAGTTCTACCTGTTGTGACGCTGTTGGTAACTATGTAATGCGACTTAGGTAGATTTTGTTTTCTTATTTATTATAATTTATCTAACTAATCACCTTAACCCCCCCCCCCCTCCTCCCCCCGCATTCGAAAGGTCGATTATAGTTCTTAATTACAACTAACACAACTCTTCTAACTATCTCACCTTGATGACAGATAAGCAGGTAGATATGACAACCTTGTAAATGTTACTTATAATTCTAGCCACAGTTTCTATAATGCCATGCCTCGTAAGTACATTCATAACACACGCCTTACTTAACCAATCAAAGGCCTTTTCATTAATGCTGGGACACTGATCATTACGGTAAATTTATATGCATGGTGGTACCTGTGTGTGTGTGTGTATGTGTGTGGAGGTACGTAGTGGAGAACAGGCAAATCATCCCTCCACTGTCATTACTGCTTCGTACTGTTTATTGTCCGGCAGTGGATTGAGAATAGCAGATGTTTACAGTTGGTAAGATCTTTCCTATTTATGGATCACTGGAGGATTACTCGCTCCCTCCCCTACCACAGTTTATTTCACCTGATGGTTAAATACTCTATTTCTAACCTGACTTATTAATCTAACCTAACCTGATCTCGTCAATTGTAACTTATTCTAATCTAAACTAATCTAACCTAACCAAATCTAGTCAATCCTAACTTAATCTAATCAAATCTAACCTAACCAAATCTAGTCAATCCTAACTTAATCTAGCCTAACCTAACCAAATCTAGTCAATCTTAACTTAATCTAACCTAACCTAACCAAATCTAGTCAATCTTACCTTAATCTAATCAAACCTAACCTAACCAAATTTAACCTAACCTTACCCCCCCCCCACTCAGGTATCGTTATGGTAGTCTATTCTTCAGGTGATTCGAGATCTTGGGTTGTTATTTTTCTTTCTTTAATACAAGTCCATACAACAGCAGAAATCTTCATAGTCTATCAACGTTTCTATATATAATCAATGTAAACAACCGCCTCTTCTTTCTTAACGATCACCCGATATGCCACCTCCTGTCCCTCTTCCTCGTGTTGCTCCTTCCCTCCTTCTCCTCCTCGCGTTGCTCCTTCCCTCCTCCTCCTCCTCGTGTTGTTCCTTCCATCCTGCCCCTCCTCCTCCTCGTGTTTGTTCTTCCATCCTGCCCCTCCTCCTCCTCGTGTTTGTTCTTCCATCCTGCCCTCCTCCTCCTCCTCGTGTTTGTTCTTCCATCCCCCTCCTCCTCCTCCTCTCCTCCTCGTGTTGCTCCTTCCATCCTGCCCCTCTCCTCCTCCTCGTGTTGCTCCTTCCTGCTGCCCCCTCCCCTCCTCGTGTTGCCTCCCTCCCTGCCCCTCCTCCTTGTTGCTCCCTCCCATCTTGCCCCTCCCCTCCTCCTCGTGTTGCTCCTTCCCTGCCCCTCCTCCTCGTGTTGCTCCTCCCTCCCTGCCCCTCCTCCTCTTGTTGCTCCTCCCATCTTGCCCCTCCTCCTCCTCGTGTTGCTCCTTCCCTGCCCCTCCTCCTCGTGTTGCTCCTCCCTTCCTGCCCCTCCTTCTCTCCGTGTTGCTCCTCCCCGCCAGTCCCTCCTTCCTCCTCCCTCCCTGCCCCTCAGACCCGGAGTGTTACAGGTTTTTGAGGGAGAATATCAAGTATCCTCAGGTCTTCTTTCACTCTCTGTTCTCTACATCAACATAAAACTCGCCATCTCTCCTGACGGTAATATTCTCGTGTCTCATAGTTTCATCTTTGAGTCTGCTGGATATGATGAGTTTTTATTTTTTTCCTATTATTATATTTTGACTTGGTTAATTTCAGTTGTCTTTCCATTTATACACACCTACCGATAGAAAGCAACACAGGTGAAGGAAGTTCTTCTATTGGCCGCTCTGCTGACGAATTAATCTAAGTTTTAGCGGATCAGAGGAAAGATTAGTCCTGACCTCTGAGAATATTTCACCCTAAGACTAACCATGCTAACGTAGTCTAACCAAACCTAACCTAACCAAATCTAACCTAACCTAACCTAACCTAACCTAACCAAATCTAACCCAACCTAACCTAGCTGAACCCCGTAGATAGTGTCAGGGAATTTTAACCTTAGGTGAAGTAAACTGAGAGAGGGGGGCGGGGTGATAATCTTCAGGTGATCTGTAAGTCATCACCTAAAAAAACTTATGCATAAAGAACTATACTGTGTTCTTAAATACAACGAAAACTTCTATATGTTGTTACAGATACCACACTCAAAATAGCCAATGAGGAGGTTCATATTAATAGAATGATTGGCCGGGGTAAGTGTGATGGCCGTAGAGCATCAAGGTGGTAAAATTCTGATTAATTCCCCCGTGGTCAGAATCCTTAATTAAATATGCAAATGAACTAAACTGTTATTCAGTTCACTTCCACGATGAGGGGCAGAGAGGGTCAGAGAGGGGAGGGGAGGGGAGGAGAGGGGGAACTTTATTCTCAAAATATCTACAGAGTGAAAATGATCTCTCTTCTTTATAAGTTTTATAAAGACAAAGGTAATAATATCCAGGTGTGTGTGTGTTCGTTATCACCCACCACCACCTACGCCCCACCACCCACCCACGCCCCCACCACCCACCCACACCGCTCACCACCCACACACCCACACCCCACCACCACAGTTACACTATTATGAAATATGTATTTTTCTCTCCTGTGTAATATAGTCGAATTCATTTTTATTTCCACCTAGACTTGTCCCCCCAAAAACGTATTTCCTTTTAGTTTCGTCTTAAAAAATCCAACGAGTGGACGTATCTCACACCTCTCACCCAGACACTAATAGAATGTTGTATTTTTGTCCTGTTTTTATAATATCTGGCTCTAAAGGCAGCAATAATAAGCTTAAAGAGACATTCAACCTTTCCATATAAGTTCATTAACTCGTCACTATCATATTCCACCTGGTTGGTGTAGTCATACACCTGCGTTACCTGAAGCTCATATATAATGCATCTTTATATACACCTGTGTGGCACTTAGGTTAATATAACATATATACTGTACAATAAATATATCACTATATATCACTTACAAAATATCAAATACACAAAAATACTTATAAAAATAAATATATTCCCTCATTTAAGAGACTGTACTTAACAATACTTATCAACACTTACAAACGTTAAATAATCTACAATTACAACCAGTAACATGAAAAAGAACTATATACTGTGTATATATATATATATATATATATATATATATATATATATATATATATATATATATATATATATACAGTATATGCAAGTAAATCACTGTAGGTGCATCTAGGTATGTATATATATATATATATATATATATATATATATATATATATATATATATATATATATATATATATATATATATATGTGTGTGTGTGTGTGTGTGTGTGTGTGTGTGTGTGTGTGTGTGTGTGTGTGTGTAATAGCAAGGGGCTGGTTTTGAGACACTTCATCTCTGCTGACCCGTAACACAAGTTCGATCCCCGTGACAGCTCGACCCTGTGCCTGATACATAAAGTAGAGGAAATATGTACACAACTGTCGAGGCATAAAGGAAAATAAAACTCCCCAGAGAAAACTTGGTTAGGTTGCTGTGACCTGCTCTCTCTCTCTCTCTCTCTCTTTTACTCTCTCTTTCTCTCACAATACCTAGCGTGGCCCTGATGACCAGATTATAATATAATTACTACCTTGATTAATTGTAAAACAAAATCCCGGATATATTTATATTAAATATTTTATTCCACTTCTTCCTGCTCGCTAGTGTGGGTTAAGAGTTTGAACACCACAGCACCGAAGCCAATAAAAATATGGTAGAAGGGGTCGACTCGCCTCTTGTGATGGCGCACGACCCTCCCCCCAGACCACTCGCACCTCGCTATCAAATTTCAGCTCAATCTTCAAAACCGTGGGAATGCATAAGGAACTTACAGACTCACAGACAGACGGACTATAGCTTATGAATTAAATAGATAGATTAATGTGGCCACAATACCAAGCTTGATTTACAATATGGCCATGATGACACACATTAACGTGGCCACAATGACTAGTATTGCTCAGTGTGGCCAGTGATAGAAGCTTCCTAACAATGGTGGTCAAATATAGCCACGTGGGCAACCAAGCGGGCATAGCTCCCCTTCTTACCCTATACTCGTGCGAGTTGGACATAACGTGGCCACATTGGCCCAGGTGGCCCAAGGGGGACATAATTGAGAGAGGGGGAACGCAAGTACAAAGGGACATGTTGAGTCAGTGAGACTTTTAAGTCCAGGTGATGAATGTCTCTCTCTCTCTCTCTCTCCTACTGCATGTTTCTACTCTCCCTTTCTCTCCTATCTTTCTTGTTATCCTGTCTCGATCTCTAAATCACAGAACCGCCCACACACACACACACGCCCCTAGTCACCTCCCACAAGTATGGCTGTAACCTGGAGTGTCTTGATGGATGAGGCAGCCAGCCCTGACAAAGCCTTTGTCTCCACCATGAATCAACTTGGGGAAGAACAAGGAGTTAGTCCCTTACATCCGATACAGTATATGTGATGAACTATATTACCAGAGCATAGTAAATGGAGATAATTTTTTAGATTATCAAAATGAAAGTCGAAGAGAATGATTCATTTATCGTAATGTTCTTCCCTTGGTCCATTAAGTTTTTTTTTTTTTTTTTTTTTGTCATCGTCCTCTGTTTGTCATTAATCTTTAGTGTTTTTTTTGCGAGGCCAGTGGCTGTGCCTCGTTTCATTACTGACTCGCTAACTCACTCAACTAACGGAGGAAAATTAATTAAGATTAATTCCTACGCTGGTGCAGCTTTGTTAAATGTTTAATTATATTCTCTATTTTTGACAGTTTGTGTACGCGCTCAAGAAAATAAATGAAAAATGTTATTGCTAGTTTTTACACATCCCAGTCAGTGTCACCTCTGCATCAGGCCTTGACATGGCAACTGCAGTCACTGACACACCGCAGAAGGGATGACGTATCAGTGCCAGGCGTTCTTCAAGCGTCACCCATCGTCACACAGAAATCGGTATTTTATTTTTTCCTCTGGATACAATTCAGAAGAAATAAAATTCTATAACTTTTTATGCCTTTTAATATTTTTTTTTCCAGGGGATTGAAAACTGTCAAAACTGTGATATAACTGCGGTGTGTCTCTACCCACAACCAGAACCAGCTTTCTATTATTTATTTATTTATTTATTTATTTATTTATCATCTTTCTATTATTATATCGGTGTAGTGTGATAATTATAATTATAACAAGAGTATTAATTCCTGAAATAATCCACAGTGAAAAAGTTTATGTGTGCTGAAGCTAGAGGACTGAGCGGTTAGTGCCGTCATGGAAAACAATATTACTGTGGGTCGGGAGGAGACAACTGTTCTCCTCCCGTTATATCAATCATAAAGTGATTCCGACGGTGGGTGAATCACTATACCTATGGCCAACTGTACAACGTAATGCCCATACACTAAATCTATATCAGTTATGAATCCAATATTTTTTGTTAATATAGCCTGTTTTATATATATATATATATATATATATATATATATATATATATATATATATATATATATATATATATATATATATATATATATATATATTAGTCTAATTTTAATAGTTATTTTTCCTCACACAAGAAGTGTAGAATTCCCATCTCCATTTAATAATTACAAATTGTAATCAACTTTTCCTTTGAGGATAATTTGAAAACTATTTATCATTTTACTAATGCGATTATGATACAATTTCAGGAGTGGAATGCGATTAATGTGTATAAAACTGAGTCTCAGTATCAGCACCAGATTTTGTTGGACATCACGAAGATTAGGAACCCTGCTTATTTCACCTGATGATTAACCCACTCATGCTAAACCAACCTAATCTAACCTAATCAAACATAGCTTAAGCAAACCTGACCTAACATGGCTCTAATTGCTCTCTCTCTCTCTCTCTCGTATCAGCAACAAATTTAGTTTTTCATATAGCCGCCAGGTTTTTGTTTCCAAGGGAACGACCATATGAATTAAACAGGAGATGCAAATATGGTATGTATTTGCGAATATGTCACCCAAACTTCAAAATTTAATGTCGTTCATTTTTTTTCCGATTCTAATATCATCCGATTTTTTTTAATTTATTGTTATTATTTTTTCTTAATTTGGATATCAACCAGTTTTTGAATTTACCTTGACATCCAATCTTTTTCAAATTTTAATATCAACTACTTTTCAAATACGTTGTCCTCCGTTTTTATTCAGATTATAAAGTCACCCAATCTTATTCCAGTACGGAATTAATGTCGGCCAATCTTTTCAAATCGTCATTAATTCTGAACACATTATCAGAGAACTATTAATTAAGATATTAATTAAAGAGCCACAAAGCAAGTAGCTTCATAATGCTCGAATAAGATTTTTTTTTATTTCGGTTGTAGTTTAGGTTTGTAAATAGGTAAAGTTTATTTAAATATTTACTATGAATATATCAAATATATTATTATATATATTTAATCTGCGATGATAATTTTATAAGACTATTAACTAAAAAAAAATTAGTATGCAAAAAATATTGTATGTAACAAACTGTAAATTTCAAGTTCATGAATATAAAAATATTCTTTTAATAAATTTAGGTTTGTTAAAAATCATTGACTTAGATTGTAAATGACTAAGTTTGTAAAATATTTATTCTGAAAAATTATTCTTAATTATGTACAAAGATTAATTAATTAAGAATTTAATATTTTTAAAAACACCGTAGAATAATATTGTTTGAGTAACTTTCGTTGCCATAAAAATTAAGAAATGCTGCAACGTGCGTTTACATTACATTTAGTTACTACAGTACAAACTTCTTACACTGCACGTTGACTCCTAAATAATTTACAACTCCAGTCAACTCTTAATCAAATCTCCAGTAATATTGGAACTCGCAGATTTATGATTGAAAATAAATTACCTTCGCCATTTATAATTCATTGGATTATAACTTATTTAGAATAGTTTCACTTTTTGGAAACCACTGCCAGATACTGATACAGATTTGACATTTTTCCTTTTTTTCTGTTATTTTAAACATTAAAAACATATAATTCGTTTCAGAATTTTTTGGTGGTGGGATTAATAAATGTGTGTGCATATATATATATATATATATATATATATATATATATATATATATATATATATATATATATATATATATATATATATATATATATATTCATTTTTAGTCCATATAACACGCGGACTTTGAACATATAATCAACGACCTCACCAGCCAGGACTCGAACCCTGACCTACTTGAGTGGGTTGGTCGTAGCGTTCCCTAGTCCCACCAGTAGGTCGAGGGTTCGATTCCTGGCTGGTGAGGTCGTTGATTTTATATATATATATATATATATATATATATATATATATATATATATATATATATATATTATTTTTTTCTCTCTCTATCTGTGAGCCATTATGTCAAATAAATCTTTTAAATTATTATGGGAAACATGATAGTTTCCTACTTTTGTCATACACAATATGTGTGGCATAATTCAAGTTTATAATACAGTACGTCATTCTATCTACTGCACATTACTTACTGTAGATTGGTTGTCTATTCGACTCTATCTCCCTCTTTCTCTACGTCACCTCACTTCCACACCTCGCCTCTTATTTCGCTTTAATAATTCCTAATAAAATATTCATCAGAACAGTATTTTACTGAACTGAATTACCAAATCACCCCTTGGCCAATGAGAAGGAAGAAAGAAAAATCGACGTTGTTGATATTATCGTTTGTTGACACCATAAGTATGATGTATAAGTGGGGGAGGTAAGCCCATTACTTGGCGAAACTTGAATTATATATCTTCGTACAAGAAGTGAACTTCATTAACTCATAACAGTACGTGTATTTAACCAACATATTGCTCATCGTGTGGCACCTCTACCTCTTGGAGTGAGAAACCGACGTTCCGATTGGCTGACATTCCAAACCAAACAAAAGGAAGTGCACTGCTGGGGGCGTTTACTCCATCAAATTAATGATTATATCTAAGTAGCGACTGAACATGCGCGGATGAGACAAATTTAAGTATCCCAAAGGAACAAACATTTGTCACTAGTCTTACAAAACTCAAAAACACGAGGAAATTTGATATTCCTAAAGGAAACAATATTAGCACCCTCCACCCAGGCCTTCACGCTGATGTGCCTTCACCCGTTGTGGTAGAGAATCTTCAATAATGTAATGAGATCACGAGCTGCAGATTCCATAATAATATTGGCTGTAAAGTCGTTTAAGATTTTTGCAATTTATGTAAAAGGTTTTAACAAATCCCATTTTCTCTTGATCTGCATAATATTTTTTTCTATTATTTTTTTTATCGCTCACCTAGTATCATTGTTCCATTTTGTTACACTTATTCTCTCATTAACTTTCCATTTAAGAAGTCTACAATTAATTTTATTCTTTATATTTTCAACTATTACAATTACGATTTCTTTTATTATTTTTTCATTAATATTCTACTTCTAACCTCCTGTAACTTTTTTTTTTATTTTCATCTTCCTTCCGCTCTCTAACTTGACAACTTTTATTACTACTGATTTTATTACTATCAGGCTTTTATTCCTTTACATAGACTCCACTTTATATATTATTCCGTTGGTAAGCTTTTGTTTCTTGGCAGTGCCGCATTTAGACCTGTGGAGGCCCATGGCCAGCCTCTTTGTGGAGGCCCCCCTCATTATAACTACCCAAGAGGGTGGGGTGGCGAGTGAAGTGAGCCTAAACATCTGGGAGTTCCGGGGGGCGCTGTAAGCCCCCGGGAAAATTTTGAAATTTGAACACTTCTTTGGAGAATTTTGAAGCCATATACAGTTATATTGAGGAAATTAGAACATATTGTAATATGTGGAGGCCCCCAGACTGTGGAGGCCCCTGGGCAGCTGCCCACTTTGCCCACTCCTGAATCCGGCCCTGTTTCATTATTGAATATTTCATCATCGAAAATTTATAAAATAGTCATTCATCACACTACGAGGCAGTGAGGATATGATGTTAATGCTATAATATATTACTACACTTCAGCAATAAGGTCTTTATGAGCTTAGTCTAATGTACTGTAGTACGTACACTAGTAATCAACAAATAAAAAAAGAATGGATAAATCTCTCCGGATATTCAATCATTCCTGTCAAAACTAAAACAAAAACTGCATTTCTATGCTCTAATTTGATTTTTTCAGTCTGTTGCTGTCATGTTTTACGAATAATTCGACGGTCCCATTCTTGTGTGGAGTTGTAGGCGAGAAAGTGGTTCCCAGTGACCCGCTACAGCAGCAAGTGGGCGTCAGGGGCGAGAATCCTCCATTAGCAGATTGGTTCTAGAACTTCACGCAGAATAGCCTACTGTCCTTCCCGTGTTTATTAGTGTTCTGCCTCCCTTTAAACCTTTGACTTATATATATATATATATATATATATATATATATATATATATATATATATATATATATATATATATATATATATATATATATATATATATATATACTCAAAACATGTTCCCCTTAACAGTAGGGTTCATGAACTCTCAAGGTATTTCTTTGTTGTTAAGCTACAACCTGTACCTGACCGATAATGCCCTAACCTACTGAGGTGTTAATAGCTCTTTTAGGCGTAAGTGATCGCCTTAACTCCAAACAATGTCATTATCAAGGTTCATTCTTGCTCTCTTGGTCGGTGAACCAGCACACACCGCCCGTTGTAACAGGAACTGTGACGCCCTTTACTACAAGCGAGGAAGTTAAAGCACTGACCTATGTACCATAACTTCCTGACTCTAGTGATCACCTTGACAGCCCTAACACAGCAGTTATCAAAGATCCTTGTTGCGCTTTCGATTACCTTAACAGTGCAATTTAGTGATCACCTTAACATCACAAACACAGTATCTATGAGATCTTATATATACATGTCCCCCTTAACAGTAGGGTTCATGAGCTCTCAAGGTATTTCTTTGTTGTTAAACTATAACCTGTACCTGACCGATAATGCCCTAACCTACTGAGGTGTTAATATAGATTACTTTTATAGTGATCTAACAGCACCAACACAGCACCTACGAATGACCTTAACAGTTATTGATCGTCACCTTAACAGCACAAGCACAGCCGTTATTATGCCAGAGGTCGTAACAGCAGCTGTGCCGTCCCGCCCAGCTTAGCAATACATAAAAACGATAACTTATCCCGAACTTCACCAGTACTGCATGCATGGCTCTGTGTGTGTGCTTGTTAGTTACTTTTTGCTTGTCTGTGAGCTTTGTTCCACTGTATATCTGTCTGTGTGAAATATCTGTTCCCGTCTGTTCTTTATTTTTGTCTGTCTGTGAGGTGTGTCTTCCTCTGTCAGTCTGGGAGCTGTCTGTTAACTATGAATAAAACTGAGACAGACAGGGGATAACAGACAAGCATACAGAGACAGAAAAAAAAATTAGAAAAACTAAAATATCGACACATAAAGACAAAATCATTTAGGAACGACTGAGAGACAGACATACACACACTAAGGAAAGAGTGAGATAGAAAAATAAAATCACTTTGGATATACTGAAAGAGACAGATAGACAGACAAGGACAAAAATATATCACATGGGTATGACACAGGTGTTACAAAAAGCCACACGAGAGGTCGCCATTGGCTCGGGAGGGAGAAATGGTCGCCCAGTGAAAGTCGAAAGAAAAGAAAAGTTGCAGTGAAAGTTTCTTCAACACAGGAAAAAAGTTGAAAGAAATGAGAAAGTTTTAAGTGAGAAATGTTGCTTTCATTCACTTCTCTTACTTCCATATAATATCCGTGTGTGTGTGTGTGTGTGTGTGTGTGTGTGTGTGTGTGTGTGTGTGTGTGTGTGATGCTAAGGATGATCGTCCGCTTAAGTCTTAAAACACAACTGACGGTTTTAGCCAAATAGGATTAACGTTTCGTTATTACTGTTATGACGTAATGGTTAAACTTGCTGTGTATCATAAAAGACGTCTATACTATCATAAGATAACCAAAATATACCTAAATTAGATCAGGTTAAGTTAGTAATGACCTTATTCATTTACAGTTTGTATTGTGGTTATTGAAACAATCACCGGTATATTTTTACTTTAGGACATGAGTCCCTAGGGGTTGACCAACATGTTTTTCCAGTGTATTTTCGTCTGTTTTAAACGAACCTGATCTTCATTTTGGGTGGAAATTGCTCTTTTTGCTCCCCCCCCCCCCAACAATAATGGGGGAGAGCCTGGGAAATCAGGGTTTTTGGGTGGGGGAGAAAACGAAAACGAGTCATCTAACCTAACAAAATCTAACCCCCTAGCCGGGAACTCCGCCCCCGAACCCCCGGTAGGCCTAGCTCAAACTAACTTAAATGTTTCAGTAGTTAAAAACTTTGGGGAGCGCCATGTCCGAAAGTACAATACCTTAGTTAGAAGTGGAAGGACCAGGGATACGTAAGAATGGGATAGAATGATTGTCTTTCTCGTAAAACTCAGCAATAAACTTAAAATAACCGTAGGAGCACAAATGACAACCAACCTCCACCACGGCCATTGTGAGACCGGTAAATGAAATTACCCAGGCCAGGCTGCTTCTTTTGAAAAAATCAAATGTGATTGGTCGAAAAAAATTCGCGTGATGATATCGATACATCATTTGGTCACGACTGGATGATGTCCGTCAATATTGCGCATGCGTGATGCACCGATAACATCTCCTCAGACTGAATGTGGAGACCGAGCCCTGATACCTAGCCAGGCAGTGAGGTATCAGGGCTCGGTCTCCACATTCCAAAACCTCACCTGCGGTGTTTCCCAGGGGACCAAGATGGGACCACTGTGCTTCCTCATCCTGATCAACGACGCTCTATCGGACACTCCTCACAGGTGGAAGTACGTGGATGACTGCACTGTGGGGGTTACAGTGGACAACACCGCACCAGACTACTCATCGCTACAAGGCACCCTGGACAGGCTACAGGCATGGACTACGGAGAACAAGGTCACCATCAACCACACCAAAACCATAGTCATGCACATCAATACCGCCACCACGCCAGTGCAAGCCCCAGCAGTCACAGTAGGTGCCCATCCTCTCCAGCTGGTGCAGTCTGCCAAACTCCTGGGTGTAACTATAGACAACAAACTTGACTGGAAGGCCCATGTAAATAACACAGTCAAGGCAGCCTCGTACCGTCTCTACATGCTAAGACGACTTAGGTCACTTGGGACACCCACGCCAGAGCTGAGGACTATCTACAATGCCTTTATTCTCCCCAAACTAACGTATGTGTCACCAGCCTGGTCGTCTTCTCTCAACTCCACCCAACAACGTCAGCTAGAGAAGGTACAGAAAAGGGCCTGCAGAATCATGCTCGGCACAGAATACTCCTGCTATATCAATGCTCTCTCCACCCTGGAAATGCCATCCCTCAGTGACCTCCACCACCAAGCACTGGAAAGGTTTGGCAGCCAACTAATGCACGGCCCTCGTCATCGCCACCTCCTGCCACCTGCAGCCCCCCACCCACCTCGCGCAGTCCGCCACTACAACAAAATTCAGCCCATAAGAGCCCGCACCGATAGATATAAGAATAGCACCATCCCATCTATTGTTAAAATAATAAACAACTCCTGATTTATGTACTGTACAGCCCTGTAAATGTATTCAACGCATATTATATCATTATGTCTAAATCAAATGTAAGTCTGTATATTTTCAGCCACCGGCTGCAACTCTATTAATAAACCGTTTATTATTATTATTATTATTATTATTATTATTAAAACTACATAAAATCAATTGAATTAAATTGTGTCGCTATTATTAATTTCCGCCATGTATATATATGGGGTTCAAAGTGCTCAGAATAGCGAGATCTAAATATTTCAGAAGTTAATAACTTTCGGGCGCACTATGTCCTAAAGTAAAATAATACCCAACCACCACTACTTACATATGTTACACTAACTAGGGATAATCACTGATTAAGCCTTAAAAAGCAACTAAAGTTTTGACCGAATAGGGATAAAGTTTTTATCGTTATAACTCAATGGAAATAAATTTTTGCTGTTTCATTTATGGCGTCGCTTACTATCATAAGATATCAAAATTATACCTGAAGTAGGGTAGGTTAGGTAAGGAGGTTTTGTATGAAACTAATTCTTTATATGTATTTTCATGGAGTACATGATCGTTTAAAGCAAGTCAGAAGTTTCCCAAAAAGATAAATACATAAAATTTATCGCTAATCGGCAATTATCCCTATATATGCCCTGGAATCTCCAGTAGCTTCAATAAGTCTGTAGCCCAACTCATTCAACACCTCCAAAGCTTAGGCGTCTCTGGTCCCAGAGCTTTTGGCGTTGGACCCTACAGGGACAAGGTAATATTCAGGTCTCAGGGACCCGAACTGTCCGTACACTACCTTCTAGTGTTCCCACGGATGCTTCCCTCCCGGCTGGTCACAGCCGGAGCGGAGGGGAAAAAACCCTGTGAAGCCACAAATCTCATCTTTCGGGGTCTTAAATCTCACCTTGACTGGAGGAGATGTTGCAAAATCCCGCTTGGAAGAACAAGATGAAGAGGAGGGGCGAAATGGGCAACATCTTGGTTGTTTTTGTCGTTGTTGTGGCGGTGTGTGGAAACCGCAGCTGTGACATCACTTACAGTGTTTTATTTATCTATTTACTTTTTTCGAAACTTTAATATATTGATCAAGAGTTTTCCTCTGGTTTCATTCAATTTTATTTAATCGGGTACAATAACCTGTTTGTTTATAATGTCTCAAGCTTACAGTATATTATAAATCCTTTCAGATGTCACCCTTTCCTGCTAAATAAATTCATGTATTGTCTTATATATATATATATATATATATATATATATATATATATATATATATATATATATATATATATATATATATATATATATATATATATATATATATATATATATATATATATATATATATATATATATATATATATATATATATATATATATATATATATATATATAATCAACACAGCTTCACACAACAATCCTCTGCTTAAGTTGAAATTTCAATTGCATTTCTCAAAAATTTCCGTTTCCGTTTGCAAAAATCAAACTAATAAAAGTAAACCACCATAAATAATGAACGAATACACTCGCAAAATTTTCGACTAAGTGTTTTACACCAAGCAAGAGATCACAGTGAAGTCTTAATCAAAAAGAGTTGTGGCGATGGGGCGGGATACAGGGAGTACGTAGCGGGTGGCGGCCAACGCGGTACTGACTGTCTGTCTCGGCACCACTCCAGTGAGCCTGCCCTAGTGACTCCTCGCCTCACACTCTCACAATCTACGGGACGCATTTTCTATATTTCACTTGGTGATAACGTAAGTTTGAACGAGTTTTAGGAACCTTACCTACTATTACTTAATCCGAAAAAGAATTCTTTCACATCCTACGTGCTGGAGTGATGCTTTAACCCTTTGCAGTCTGAACTTAAGTTACGGGGACACGGGTATATAATTTATTCAGTGTTCATGGCATGTTAAAACACGATCGTTAGAAAAAAATTCTTCCTTTGTTTCCATCAAAAGAAGAACACCCACACAAATATTAAAGTTGTTCCCATACAGTTCTGTGAATGAAATAACTAGTTCTGAAAAAATATATGGTCATTAAAATGTTATTCGATTATAATGAAAAGCCTAGTTAATTGTTTATAGGACGAGGAAATAACAGAGTTCAGTTGTATAAAGATTTAATTATTTCCCTGTAAACGACCAAAGTTTAATCATTTCGCTCATTTATATTTTTGTGTCATTATGATACAGAGAAAGGGATCCCTGGGTGACCTTGCCTGACCTTTCATTATTTAATCATTCGTACTGTGAGACACGAGAGTAATATGACACCATAACCACTCTTGGCTTTGACTTGTGTTGCTGCTGCTGCTGCCGAATAATTAACTTAACCTAACCTTTTTTACCTAACTTAACCTGACTCTACCTAGGATGCTTAATTTTCAGGTGTTCCCTATTTTTACATAACCATATCTAATTTAATTAACCTAACTTGAAGCAAACATAACTTCACGTAGCGCAGTGTAAACCAACAACCTATTTTTATCTCATACAGTCTTATCTAACCTAACCTTACTCTAACTCAACCTAATATGGCCAAACTTTAATCTAATGTGGCCAAATATAGCCGAAGTTAATATAGACCAATCTAACCTAGCCCGGCTAAATTTATCTAACTGAATCTAGCCTAGCCAAACTTTAACGAAGATTGCCTAACTCAACCTAACGTAACCCAACCTGTCTTGAGCTAACCTAACTTAACCTAACCCAACCTTCCTTGAGCTAACTTAACCTAACTTAACCCAACCTGCCTTGAGCTAATTTAACCTAATTTATCTAAACTTGACCTATCCTAACCTAACTTATGTGTTCTAACTTAACTGATCCTTACCCAACCTAACCTAATCTAACCAAACTAAATTTATCTCTCACACGAACCTAACTACATCCAGGGTAATCGAATCGTTGCCCCCAAAAACAGCAGATACATATTACAGAACAAAAGTAAATACCAGCAACATTTGTCTTCGATAATTTTTCGAAAAATAATTAACTGTCAGATATCTTGACTATTTTGACATACTTCAGCACCGGGTGTTGACGATTCAGGATTAATAATTATTTAAACAGATTTACAGACAATTAACTAATCATAGACGTCAATGATTCACTGATCAAACATACGACAAGATGGTGGAACAATACGTATGTTGGTAAAGTTAGTTGAAGATAATCAACCGTGTTCTTAATTTTTAGGGCAATAGCATGTTATCACTGTATTGAGAATGGTCGATAGTTTTCTTTTATTATTACTACTAGCATTAGTACCTGGCTTCGCACGGGTTGCAGCAATATTTTTTTTCTGTAGGTTTTCATTCTACCTTTTAAGTATTTCCCTCTACTAATAAGCTGCAAGTATGTGTTCAGTTCCTTATATGATGCAGCCTGAAACTATAGGCGTTATTGTAAGGCGTTTTCGATTTACGGAATAGCTAACGCGTTAACTATTCTGTATGCGCAGACGCTGTTTTTGAGCTGTGCGCATGGAACATTCAGAGGGAAGAGCTAACACCTCGATCAGGCGTTAGCCTTGAGCAGCGACCAAACGGCCCGAATAGTTAACAACCCATCAGGGAGTTCTCCCACGTACTGTGTAAATATGCGGATCATGGCCGCTTATGGAGAATGTTTTGATTAATATTGAAGAGTTGTGGGCAGTTAAGAAAATAAAAAACTGTGATATAATAATAAAGAATGGTTCTATATACGGTAGTATATTAGATGGGACTTAAAGCAAAGCGTATGGTGTGAAAGAATTGAAAAGGATTTCGCCTAGTAGAAATCAGTTTTGGCTCCGCCCATTTTTACGTGGGTACTGTCCGATTTCATTAATCACTGGTGAATTTTGTGTAAAATATTGATAATTACTCAAATATGATTAAAACTTTAACATCATTACTCATAAGATACTTTAAATAAGGGTGACCAAGTTGATTAAAGTTCTGTAAATGCAAAAAATAATACTTAAAACGAACCTGAAATTCGTCGTATTGCGTGTTTATGTCTGCAAACAGCTGTAAGCAAAGTAGCAGGGAGATGAGAGGGTACAGTACGTAGTGTGGTTTAAAGCTCCCACTCCGGACCACCCACCTTTACAACGGGCCCGATTTTTTATATTCTTATTTATTGTTGGCTGATTGACTTTTTTTTCCTTTTATGTCTTTCTTTCCATAATTTTCTACATATTTTCTTCACTATTTCTTTCCGTATTGTGTCCAAATAACAGTTCTCCTAATTTTATTGTATTCTGAAGACTGTGTTGTACAAGTTATTCCTAAGACGCAGTACAATGTCGGTTTTTTTTGTAATGACAGTCCGGGAAAGCTAGCGTGTTAACTATTACTTGCTTCTTAAAACGCCTTACAATAAACGCCGTATATGCGTTGAACATTTAAACGTATTTAAAAAAACGTGATTCAGAGCTAAAATTACACTATAGTCACTCCATTATCTACGCTACATTAACTACGCTATCATCTACAGCGGTGGACTGGACGCGACGCCAATACTCAATAAGATGGCTGAGGCGGCTGGAGGGCATGGATGAAGAGAGAGCTGCCAGGTGGAGATGATGTTAGACAGCCTGGAGGAGCAAGACCCAGGGAATGGAGTGGGGAAGATTGTTGGGTAGTAGAACCTGCCTAGTACACGGGAGTCAAGTGAGAGGGGGAATGATATTTGGCTGGAGAAGACCACTTGCCTTATTGACGGAGTATAGCTTAACAGTTAAGCTGGACTCCGTTGAGCCTTAACTGGAAGATGAATTGGTAAGTCATATTAGTAGTAATATTAGTAGTAATAATTGTAGTACTGTGTATTATTATTATTCTTTCTCTCTTTCTTACCATTAAAGCGAGAAGATATATCCTGACATCTTGCCTTTATTTAACATAACTGGAAACTACAGTATATACAGAAAAGACTAATATCAAGCTGATAATTGCAGTGTAACCAAAGGTCCGTGATAACGTCAGCCACTATGTCATCCTCGGAAAATGTCGATAACAACAAAACTCTTCTGTCACATAAATACCCCAATTACTCTGCATAATATCCACAAAATATGCGGCTAAATAATTGCCCATATAAATAAATAGCAGATAAATTATCGCTGTGTGACAGAGTTTATGCTCTACAGTCTAGACGATATGAATTACTGTATAGATGACATGAAACGAAATCGGTATTTTGTTTATCATGCGTTTCATTTATGTGATGAAAATGTAAAGGCATGTTTTTTATGTATGTATTTTATTTATTAGGGTGTTATGCTGTAGTTTGGTCTATATTTTCTTATTTTTTTTTTTACCCTATGTTTGGGTTACTGACCCTTGTGCATGGAGAGAGTGTATGTCTGTGAGCTGTCTCGAGTTCATATACTGTTACACATAGTTATACATAAACGCGCACAAACAATATGAACATGGTCTAAAAAAATGTATACACACTGCCTTATAGATTTTCGTGGCAATCGTGTGGATGACTATATTACAACACCAATATTTTCCGCACTTATGGTTACACACGCACACATGGATTTACAAATACACACACAGCCACAACGGACACAGGTGACAGAATTTACCCGACAATCACTTCCCCCGACACCATAAGGTCACCACCAAGTTATTCTAAAGTGTAAATCTCTCTCTCTCTCTCTCTCTCTCACATACACACACACACACACATGACAGACAGCTCGTGACCTTACAGTTTAATATCTAGTATATAACAAAACGAATCAATTTTAGTATATAACAAAACGAATCAAATTATCATAAAACACATTTAAGTCAGTTTTCCTCTTACAAAATACAATGAATATTCTCCTTTATGTTTTCTAGTATTACGAAGAGTGCAAAATGGTCCAAATAATAATAACAATAATAATAATAATAATAATAATAATAATAATAATAATAATAATAATAATAATAATAACAATAATAATAATATTATTACTATTATTATTATTATTTTTATTATTATTATTATTATTATTATTATTATTATTATTATTATTATTATTATTATTATTATTATTATTATTATTATTATTAAAAATTAGTGTCAAAGTTTAAACATGACTAAAACAAAAACATGGTCATACTATTACGAATTCATCCATGTACCATCGTCACCTCCAGTACCTCTCCGTCCTTCCCTTCCCTCGAACCTCTCTCCTGCATGGCAGTGAAGAGTGACATTACCCACATGAATCTGACCGACGTATATGTATGTATGTATGTGTGCATATGTGTATATATATGTACATGTATATGTGTATGTATATATGTATGTATGTATATGTGTATGTGTGTGTGTACATATATGTATATGTACTGTCAATGAATATGATGCATCTCTTTGTGTATGAACCTCTGTCCTGCATGGCAGTGAACAGTGACATTACCCATATGAATCTGATCTCTATACATTTATAGCTGTTAATGAATATGATGTATTTCTTTGTGTATGAACCTCTGTCCTGCGTGGCTGTGAGAAGTGATACCACCCTCAGTGTCAAGACCTGACTGAACTACTCAGAATAGGCAAACTACAAGCTTTGTCAATAAATTTGTTAAACTAAACTAAACTTCCCTTCCCTTCACTGTCTCTCCTCCTTTCCTCCCTCCCTCCCTCCCTCCATAGAAAGATATAGTCAGAACGATAGATAAATATATAGGAATACACACACACACATACAGTATAGATCCATCGTTGAACTATAGTAACAGAGTTTCAAATACTCACAGCTTTTTCCGGACAGGCAATTTAAAACGGTTCAAAGTTAACTAGAAATACGCTGACGCAGACCCTGGTGAGCTGCAGCGCATTCATACTCTTCTTTTGTTTCTCCTGTCAAAAATAAAATCCAATCATAAAAATATAGAGTAAAAATAGAACTTAATTTATTTTTATCTTTTATTATTATTTCATCTTAGTTTAAGTCGCTAAGTAAAAACATCACTTCAGGAATGAGTTCTGAAAATATCTTGGCCTGGCGATGGTAAAAAGTGCCTAAGTGTGTGTGTGTGTGTGTGTGTGTGTGTGTGTGCGACTCACAAACACAACCTTGGGTCTCCTCGCTCGTACCAAGACCGTCACATCTATGGCTCAGAGTTGCAGACGATAGACAGACAGTAAACAAATACCACCATTAAACATTTCTGAAAACCCATTCATGGTCGAGTGATCTCCACTGCCAGACTTCGCTGTTCAGAGGTACAACTGTTTACCAAATTCTTCTCGCAGAATAAAAGTTACTTCGTGAACTGGGAAGTTTTGTATGCAAATTAGGGGTTAAAGGAATAATGAGTTCTTTTCTTCCTAAGGTCCTCCGGAGAGCATAAGTTTACAGTATTATATTTAACAGAATTTATGCAGTCACTAGAGTTGATGACATAGCACGATATTGACCAGAGTTTCTGCTATTGGGGGAGGTTGATATTAAGTTTAAGTATAAGAAACACCTGTCTTAATTATTTATTGTCACCTGTAAATATAGTAACACCTGTCTTAACTAGAGTCACCTGTGATATATCAACAGCGTGCAACATGCAATAGGATGGGTTATTGCATGATTACGACCCTGTGATTTCAATGACCAAGTGATTTAGTGCTTATGGAATATTAAAAAGACCGGGTTTTATGGCAGTAATTTACCATTGTGATTTTGTTGATGAGGCGAGAGAGAAAATAATAGGATAAAGTCTAAAGATAGAGACGAGAAAGACACTCGAGACAGAGAAAGAGAGAGAGAGAGGAGGGAAGTTTTGAAAGATTAAGAGATTAAGGGAAGAGAGACAGACAGCCAGACAGACAGCCAGACAGAAAGGAAAGTAGGGGGAACACGTGGGTGAAATTAATGGTGATATTGTGCCTTGTATCTACCGCGCGATGATGATGCTGACGATGATGATGATGGTGGTGGTAACACCATCACCATCATCACCATTGTCACCACACCACTATTATCACCACCACTACCAACGCTACCACCACCACCACCACCAGCACCACCACCACTACCACCAACACCACCACCTCCACCTGCCGCCATCACCACCACCACCACTACCACCACCGCCACTGCCACCGCCACCACCACACTTACTACCGCCTCGCCACCACCACCACCACTACTACCACCGACCACCACTACCACTACTACCTCCACGGCCTCCACCACCACCACACCGCCGCCACGCCACCACCAATTAGCGGAACAAACGTCGTGAGAAATTACATGATCTTACTTAGGCCATGCTCTCTCTCTCTCTCTCTCTCTCTCTTACTGCAGTGAGCTTCCTGTGTGTGTGTGTGTGTGTGTTTTAATCAATTACAGGGCTGTTAAGTTATTCTCTACCAGTTTACACACACACACACACACACACACACACACACACACACACCCACACACACACGCACACATAGGCTGTAGGTCTTTTGTGGGGCCAGTTATTGCGATTGTTAATTAAATGCACTATTGTTACGGCCTCATATAATGATTACATGACGTACACATGATTTTCTAACAGCGACCAACAACCACCGCGTATTATCCTGTCCAGGTATATTATGTAATACTCACCTGTACCTGTAGCTGTACCTGTAACTGTACTTGTAAGTGTGTCCGTAACTGTACCTGTAACTCTGTCCGTTACTGTACCTGTAACTGTACCTGTAACTGTACCTGAAACTGTACCTGTAACTGTGTTCGTAACTGTACCTGTTACTGTACCTGTAACTGTGTCCGTAACTGTACCTGTAACTGTACCTGTAACTATGTACGTAACTGTACCTGTAACTGTACCCGCGTAACTGTGCCTGTAACTCTACCTGTAATTCTACCTGTAACTGAATCTGTAACTGTACCTGTAATTCTACCTGTAACTGAATCTGTAACTGTACCTGTAACTGTATCTATAACTGTACCTGTAACTGTACCTATAACTGTATCTATAACTGTACCTGTAACTGTTTCTATAACTGTACCTGTAACTGTACCTATCTGCATTTGTAAATAACTAAGACATGTAAGTGTTATACTGTACTAGGTGACAATGCTGTAATACAAATTTAAGTGTTTATTTACATATTTACAGTAAATATCGTACAGTAAATGGCGATTAATGTACCTGTGTTGTTTAACCTTTGTTTCTATCGGTACTCGTGTCTGTCGTTACCTACGTTGAGTCATGTTAGTACCCGTCTCTACTGATCTGACTGAGGATGTTGTGAATTAGATTCGCCTGCTATGTGGGTCAGGTCATCACAGCTGGCATTCTCGGTGTTGTGAATTATTCCTGACCTTCAAACTCTGGCTTCCTTGCGTGTGTGTGTGTGTGTGCGTGTTGTGTGTGTGTGTGTGTTTGTGTGTGTGTGTGTGTGTGTGTGAATTATTCTACTTGTTTTTATTATCTCGACACTGAATTTCTATAAAAAAAAACAGCCTTTCTAACCTAACCTAATCTAATTTAAACCCAAACTCAAATTCGTCCCATGTCATTCTAGATAATTCCCCAAACAATAATAATGAACGAAAAAAATACTTAATAAAAACAAACAAACAAACAAACAGGACAACATATTGGTAAAAAAAACAATGGTCCTTTGCGGCTACGTCACTAATCAATTGGTTGAGGGGATACGCCGTTGTTAATTGTTTGGTAATGGAAATAGGGATTTATATACTGTATCGTATATTCGGGTCACGCACTGGGGAGGGGGAGGGGGGGGGTGAGGTCGTTTAACGTTTATCTTGTTTTTGTTGTAATATATATATTTTTTTTAATAATAATGTGTGTGTGTGTGTGTGTGTGTGTGTGTGTGTGTGTGTGTGCGTGTGTGTGAGTGTATGAGTGTTTTGTTATTTAAGCTTGTTTAGAAATGTAAATGGTTTGTGATATGGAGTAATCTATTATTATTATTATTATTATTATTATTATTATTATTATTATTAACTATGAGCTGCCCTGAAGACCAACACCTGTCCTTCTTTTTCAACATCACCCACCATCTCCCGTCCCCTGCTATTTCCGGGTCTCTTATACCGTCTCAGTCTCGATCTCTCTGACGGTGGTTCTGCCATAAGAGTGAATATCGCCGTGGTTTGATCTCGTTTAAGCTTGTGAGGTATACAGGGCGTCTCGTTGTACGTAAGTTGATTGGTAAGCTCTTGTGGGAGAGGTAACTGGTTGATGTCATTTAATTCCGGGTTATGTTGTCTTCATAACTCATGATCGTAAACTGGACCTATAGGGTGATTTTTCTTGGGTTAAGTTAGGTTAGGTTAGGTTAGATTTGGTTAGATCGAGATACTCGTTTAATTTAATTATTCCTTAGCATTAAAAACAAACATTGTGTCTGATCATCCAATTAAACAAATC
This sequence comes from Homarus americanus, assembly GCF_018991925.1. Taxonomy (NCBI): domain Eukaryota; kingdom Metazoa; phylum Arthropoda; class Malacostraca; order Decapoda; family Nephropidae; genus Homarus; species Homarus americanus. Next base: position 5,970,678 of record NW_024739403.1, read on the forward strand.
TTATATTCTCAGGTAAGTGGGAGTAATACCATGTAAGGTAGTACAGGTGAGGTTATGTGTGTTCAATCGATCTCAATACTCACTTCAGTTACCTTAGTTCTCTCTCTCTCAGTTGTGTAAATAAGTGAGGGTAGGGTAAGCGGTTCCTCCCTAATGAAGGTTTGTTCTTGTTGCTTGACTGAAGGTAATGATGTGTGTGTGTGTGTGTGTGTGTGTGTGTGTGTGTGTGTGTGTGTGTGTGTGTTTTAATAACTCATAACTATTATCTATCTATCTATCTATCTATCTATAGTCACTGAATATCTATCTCTCTCCTTCACACACACACACACACACACCAGGTGAGAAGAAACGCAGGTGTTCAAGAAGGCAGGTACAAAACAGAGCTCTAAATCCACAACTAATAACACGTCTCACTTGGCTACCGTGTGTTGGGAATATTGGCTCCCGAGGCATCACTGGGCTACGTGCTGGTCTGGAGGGCTGGGATTCTGGTGTAACTTTTAGGGAGGCCAAGATTTTCCTCTGATTAAGGCGTCTATTTTAGATATTGTTTCTGTAAATAGAGTCTTATGTTAGTGTGTGTGTGTGTGTGTGTTTTACTAGATATGGTTCTATTTTAATGAGCTTTTCTATCTAGAAAGGGTTCTGTTTGGGCCCATCAGGTCTCTATTTTTGTGATGTTTCCCTGACTGGTGGATGGCCCTCAATGGATCTCTGGTTGATGGCCCTCACTGTAGCTCTGGTGGATGGCCCTCACTGGACCTATGGTGGATGGCCCTCACTAGACCTTTGGTAGATGGCTCTCACTGGACCTCTGGTAGATGGCCCTCACCAGACCTCTGGTGGATGGTCATCACTGTACCCTTGTTGGACGGCTCTCACTGGACCTCTGCTTGATGGCCCTCACTTAAGAATAAATATAATTAATATTAAAGAAAGATTATCGTAGATATAAAACAATAACAAAGACAACAAAGTAAATACCGTCAGTAACCGAGGAGAGTGTGTGGTGGTTGACGCCCTGACGGTGAAACATAACCACACAAACTAAGGAAATTACAGGCCAGTTAATTTTGACCATGACAAAGTGTCGACGAGTCTGGCTCACGCTAACACAAATCAACGCCAATTTTGCAACGGGACGAGCAATAATGAAGGGTTGAGTTGGTGGGGAATGAAAGTAGACGAGGGATTGATAGTGGCGTGAGTGTGTTGGCTGGCCAGGGGTAACGTACACACAACACTAATGAAAGATATCTCTAAGTTATAACGAACGTAAGACCCCCCCAGAGTAAAGATAGACGACGGTAGAAATAACAGGAGATAGAAATTGATTAAGGGTGAACCGACACCATGAAGTGAGATTAAGTTTGATGGAGGCAAATATGAACACGAATTCTTGTAGACGCTATCGAGTAATGACAGCATGTGGACCTCATTAACACCAAAAAAATAAAAAATATTAACGTTTTTGTATTTTTCCTTTTGTTTCTGTTATTTTCTTTCTGTCACGAATATCTATCTACCTCGCCATCTCTCTTACGTCTTCGTTATATTCGTCATGTGTACCGAGCCGACTAAGCCGGTTTAGTATTAGTATAACGAAGGTGTAATGTATTGTGAAAAAGAGTATGAGTATTTTAGATGTTTTCCCGCAATAATAGTGAAGGCGATGAGTAAGTGTGTAAACGTGTGTGGATTTTTATACCGTGTTGGGATATATCGTCCACACACACACACACACACACACACACACACACACAAATAAACCTCTGAAAGTCTATATATTTGTATATATGTGTCTATCTCTCTCTCCACCTTTCTCTCCCTCGTTTTCCTTCTCATACTCTCTCTCTCTCTCTCTCGATATTGAAGAAAGTGAGGCAGCAGTATCAGATGAGGGGGATGCAGGAGGTGGTGGCACTCGTAAAGTGACCCGGACAAGGTTCCGCCTTTTCCCTTACGACCACAGTGCCAAATTTAGGTCAGCAAGCGAGAGTGGCCCTCCTCCCTCACCTGCACGTGTGGCGGTGAGGTCATTAACTCTCCTCCATTCATTTCATTCACTCCATTCATTTCAGTCTCTTTTTTTCATTCGTTTTATATATTTGAATAATTTTTTACCGTTTCTTCATTTCTTTATCCATTTATTCATTTGATTTTACTAATTGATGCTTTCGTTCTGTTATTTTGTTTTCTTTTGCTTATTTCATTCAATTTCTTTCATTTCGTTCATTCATTTCATATGATTCCGTTCAGTTATTGAATGTTTCATTTCATTTCGTTCATCCATTCAATTAATTAATTTATTTGATTAATTTCTTTCACACAGCCATATATTAATTTCCTTTATTATTTCTTTCATTCATTCATTCATTCATTCATTCCACAGCCAGTACACCACATTTGAGTATATATACTGTACAGGGTGTCCCAAAAATTAAATACCACATTTTTATTTACTGAGTACCTAAAATATTTAACGCATTACTAATATGATTTTTTTTCATTTACATTTCAGGTACACACACACACACACACACACACACACACACAACCCGCTACCCTACCTTAATTAAGACAAATTTCATATCTGGTTTGTAAACACCACCTTAATTCCTGTCATCAATTATGTGCATGTATGTGTGTGTGTGTGTGTGCGTGTGTGTGGTGGGGTGAGGTGAACCTGAAAAACAGACACAGTATCTTATTTGTTGAATACACTCACACACACACACACACACACACACACACACACACACACACACACACACACTCACACACTTAATTACACTCTTCTCTCTACACTTCTATGTAATTATCCACTAAATTACATAACACTCTTCATAAACCATTAAACCTTACATTATCTTATACAAACATGACCAGGAATTAAGTTATTTTCATTCACGTATCAATTTTACTCATGTTAATAATTTTACTTTAGTCATCCATTAACGTTTTCTTTTAAGACAATTTGTTTATTTTTTTCCATTTTCTTTGTTTATTGATTTATTTGGTTATTTTTCATTATTGTTGGTTGATGTTTGTTTACAATATTAAGTTGCGTTGAACGAAAAAGAAAGTGAAAGTCAGTGGTTGTAGGAGAGTGAGAATATAAGTAGAGAAAGAGAGAGAGAGAGAGAGAGAGAGAGAGAGACACGATAAAAGACAGATAAAAAGATATATAAAGAGAGAGATACTGTACACATACTCTTGAGAAATACTAAACATCACTTCCAGGTTGTAATTAAAAGAGACTGAGAGACATACAGCTATATATTTAGTTTCATGTGATTATTTAACTTACAATATATGATGAGAAGTTACAACACGTAGCTAAAAGGTTGACTTAACAGATGGGTCCCGGGTCCTAATGAGTCCAAGTGGGCCCCGAAGTCCAACTAGGCCCCAAGTCCCGGTAGTTTACAGTTCCAAAAAGACCCCAAGTCATTATGAGCCCAAGTTCTATTGGGCCTCAAGTCCTAAGTGGCCCCTTGTCCTAAGTGGCCCCAAGTCCTAAGGGGCCCCAAGTCCTAAGTGACCCCAAGTCCTAAGGGGCCCCAAGTCCTAAGTGGCCTCAAGTCCTAAGGGGCCCCAAGTCCTAAGGGGCCTTAGGTGTTCCATTACAATACTAAGGCTTAATGAAAATATTATCTAGAGGTTCCATATTTGGTTATCTTTAGTGATAACATTGATCACATAAGATAACAAGATACCATTGACCATACACGATAACAAGTATGATAGCACATTATATTGGTGAGTGATAGGAGAACATAACACTTATTCACAGACAGACTGACAAACAGATATACAGTAAAACAGACAGATAGTTAGACAGACAGACAATAAAGATTACTTCTAAACGTTAACTTTTATTCTTTGGTGACACATATTATAAGAATTGAATGAATGGTGTAACGATATATTTCTCGTACACACACACACACACACACACACACACACACACACACACACATTCTCTCTCTCTCTCTCTCTCCCTTCAAGAATTTACTGAAGTTCTTAGGGTAAGATAGTTTAAGTTTTATGAGAGACATCTGGTGAGAATCTGATAGCCACTTTGTTAGATGGGGTCCTCATCATGGTGCTGTGAGAGACATCTGGTAGAGAGACACTCCTAGGAACCTTAGAGATGGTAGACTAGTTGATGTCCTCGTCTTGGTGTTGTGAGAGACAGCAGGTGAGGATCTGGTAGAGAGACACACCCAGGAAGAGAGAGGCTAGAGACTCCACGTTGGATACAAGCTGTACACTGCTGTATGACCAAGACTCCAGGATCTGTAGACGAGAGAGGGAGAGATAATACTGTAATTCTCAAGCTAGAGTGAGAGAACAAAGAACGAGGGAGAGATAATACTGTAATTCTCAAGCTAGAGTGAGTGAACAAAGAACGAGGGAGAGATAATACTGTAATTCTCAAGCTAGAGTGAGAGAACAAAGAACGAGAGAGAGATAATACTGTAATTCTCAAGCTAGAGTGAGAGAACAAAGAACGAGGGAGAGATAATACTGTAATTCTCAAGCTAGAGTGAGAGAACAAAGAACGAGGGAGAGATAATATTGTAATTCTCAAGCTAGAGTGAGAGAACAAAGAACGAGGGAGAGATAATACTGTAATTCTCAAGCTAGAGTGAGAGAACAAAGAACGAGGGAGAGATAATATTGTAATTCTCAAGCTAGAGTGAGAGAACAAAGAACGAGAGAGAGATAATACTGTAATTCTCAAGCTAGAGTGAGTGAACAACGAACGAGGAGATAATACTGTATAGAGGAGAGACAAGAACGGATAATTTGTTGCTAGAGGGAGAACAGAACGAGGAGAATATAATTCTCAAGCTAGAGGAGAAAAAGAACGAGGAGAGATAATACTGTAATTCTCAAGCTAGAGTGAGAGAACAAAGAACGAGGAGAGATAATTGTAATTCTCAAGCTAGAGTGAGAGAACAAAGAACGAGGGAGAGATAATACTGTAATTCTCAAGCTAGAGTGAGAGAACAACGAACGAGGGAGAGATAATACTGTATTCTCAAGCTAGAGTGAGAGACAACGAGGAGAGAAATAATTCTCAAGCTAGAGTGAGAGAACAAAGAACGAGGAGAGATAATATTGTAATTCTCAAGCTAGAGTGAGTGAACAACGAACGAACGAGGGAGAGATAATACTGCAGTTCTCATTATGGTCACCTGGTTGTACATGGGTCTCTCGAAGGCGACCTCAATGTTGTTGTCTGCGTCAGTTGTGTCGGTGGTGGTGTAGTGCAGGACGCGGCAGGTCTCGGGGCAGGAGGTTAGGCAGGCGGCCTCTACCTCACTCTGGTTGGCCAGCGACCCCACCACGGATGCTGTGTACTTGGGAAACTTCACGTACTGCTCTCTGTTGTTGGTATGGGAAGGATGGGACGTTAGGATGAGGTCACACACACACACACACACACACACACCTTTACGGAGGACAAAAAGCTTATCAGAAACTAATAAAGTTCCTCAAAAAGGTAATCAAAAACATTGTGTCACTGATGGGGAAAGTTTGTATAAAAGAGTAAATGGAAAGAGAATATTAAAAAAAAAAGATGATTAGAAATATTGGCAATCAGATAAGAAGCTTGGACAGAGGAATATATCGGGAAAACATTATTGTGTGACGTGTGTAAATGGCAGGCGAGGAGGGCCGTGTTATTAGTGAGTCTTGGTGCTTCAGTTGGCAGTGACAGTGAGCGCCTAGAACAGGGTCAGTGAACACCTAGGACAGGGTCAGTGAACACCTAAGACAGGGTCAGTGAACACTTAGGACAGGATCAGTGAACAGGGAATACAAGAGTCAATTTTTTACAACAAACAACACTTAAAGATATGAAGCAGCACAGAACCACGTTGTTGACCTGGAGCAGAGCTTGGCGGAGGACCAGGGAGTGTAGGGGAGGCGGCAGCTGTGTTGGGTGACGGCAGCGAGGGCAACACACCGCTGTAGACAAACAGCCTGCGATCCTCCCTCCACCTCCGCCTCCGTTACACACGGCAGCCGCCAGACTTCAGACGGTCGTACAGGTCCAGCGACACGCGGATCCTCGTCTTCACCTTATTGGCCGTCGGCACCAGCTGTGAGAAAACCCATTAAATGAACTAGTAAATCCTTCGCGGCCCCATCTACCTACACCTCGACACATATATGTTCTACCACATCAAGTCTTCGTAAACACAGTTAAAACAGTACAAGAAATTCCCAGAGCGAAAACCAGCCAGAGGTGCGAACAGTCATAAATGTGTCCTAGTAACGTGTTCAAGTTTGCTTCGGTCCTCCCTGTTACTGTGTCTCACCTCAGTAATAGTGTCCGTGTGTGTGTGTGTCGAAGCTATGGCACTGATCTTCACTACTACTAAAGCCGTAACTCACCTGGGTAGCAGTGATGCCGTCCATCAGGAGGGGCGGGTGTCCTGGTGGGTGGACCAACACGTACATCTTAAAGTGTTCTTGGTAACACTTCCAGTCGTGGACGTACTTAGGCTTGAACCTGTCCTCGGCTGGCCAGAAATACTTGGCATCTGTACACCTCTCGACCCCATTGTACTCACGACTCAGTTTCTGGTGAAGGTCATGTACACTTTACACACGTACAGTACTGTTCACTTACACACGAAAAGGTCATAGATGTATATTATCATCAATCAAGGCGACTCATTTTCTAGAAAGTCTCACATGTATTAGTTAATCAGTCATAACTATTGGCTTCTTCTCGACCACCTTTGTTTACACTTTTACGGTTCACTAATAATAATGGTTGCCCTCGTGTAGGAGGGATGGCCGGCCAAAGGGCCACCTAGGCGTGAATTTGTTTAAGGTGTAGAAGCTGTCGCCAACACAACAACCACACCCTGAGTTAACGAGCTGCATGACCCAGTGTCAAGGAATAATCCGAGAAGACCGGACAACTCGCCAACTGCACTAGCTAACCATTACCCCGGAATACGATCCGCAAATAAATTAACATCCAGTTTCCCAATTACTGCTGGGTAGACAGAGGCAAATGGCGTAAAGAAACTTGCCCATAGTTCACTACACTAACAATGACTGTCCTATATCAATCTCGAGCTGCAGTGCGTCCCCGTCTTTAGTGAAAATAGTGAGGGGGTCGGATCCTAGTCAGTGGTATATGCATACCCAGATTTAGCGTAAATAGAATAAGAGCCGAACCCAGGCTGTGGTAAGTACCCGGCTTTAGTGTAAAAGAGAGTGAGAGCCGGACCTGGGCCAGAAGCCACTTCCTATGAAAACAGCGCCATTTTCTCCAGGTCGTTGCAGCTGGGAACAGGGCGAAGCAGCACATATTTTCTTCCTAACCTTGCCTATGCTTTCTCCACTTTCTTTGTTTATGTCTATACTTTAATCTATGTGTTTTCTTAACTTTACTTATTTATTCTAAACTATATAAATCCGTTGACCTTTTCCATCTTTAATTTTCTTCCTTTATTGTTTTTCTGTTAACTTTATTTGTTTTCTTAGATTTACTTATTTATTCATATGTCCGTCATCCACTCATCCGTAAACTCCCAACACTCCTCGACATCTCCTTCAAAACTGGCCTCTCAATTTCGCTCAAACTTTACAACATTGTTCTCAGGTCGCCTCTCACCCCGTGTGTCCAGTGTCATCACTCTTAGTCTCTCTCCGTTTTCTTTATTCCTTGTACTTTCGTCTGATTGGTGAAATTTCTAAAGCAGGCAAAGCAAATATGACTAAGAGGCGAGGGTAGGGTAGGGTAGGGGTAGGTTAACGAGAGGATATAAAAGAGAGAGAGGAAAGGCGGAGGAATAAAGTGAGGATGAGAAAGAAAACAAAACGAACGAACGACTGATAAGGGGAAGGTTATGAGAGACAAAAGGAGAGAGAGAGAGGCGGGGGGGCACTGAAAGAGAGAGAAGTGAGAGCCAGAGAGAAGTGAGAGCCAGATGAGTGAGTGAGAGAGAGAGAATGAAAACCGCCTACCTTAAGCTGGAGAATGAAGTAGGTGTGGGCGGACGAGGCGGTGGGCGGGGGTAAAGGTGAAGCAGCGGTTGAGGGCGGAAAGGGTGGGCTGGAGGGGCGTATCGTGGGCGTCGCTGTCTTTAACTTGATACGTCTGACCTGCGAACTGTTAGAGAGGTGGAGGTATAGGGTCATTATCTTGGTTCATGACCTTACCTGACCTCACCTAACCTGTTTTATGAGGTAGTTTGAGAGATTAGAATGAGGTGAGTGGTGAGGTGTTACTCTTGAGGGAGGAGGCGCTGGTGGTAGTAGTGGTACTGATGGTAGTGGTGGTAATGATGGTAGTGGTGGTAATGATGGTGGTGAAGGTAGTGGTGGGAGTGATGGTAATGGTGGGAGTGATGGTAATGGTGGTACTGACGGTAGTGATGGTACTGACGGTAGTGATGGTACTGACGGTAGTGATGGTAATGATGGTGGTGAAGGTAGGAGTGATGGTAATGGTGGGAGTGATGGTAGTGGTGGTACTGACGGTAGTGATGGTACTGACGGTAGTGATGGTACTGACGGTAGTGATGGTAGTGATGGTAATGATGGCAGTACTGTGGAACTGACCTTGTAGGAGATGAAGAGATCAGAGGGTCTCCAGGCTGCCTCTTCCCATACCTGGTCAAGGTCTTGGTCCCACGCAGCCCCTGGTAGCTCCCACAACAGCTCCTCGTACACCTGCATCCACTCACACCTGTAGCACATATATGTCATACATAAGACAACTACTACTCCACCACACCTGTCGTACACGTACAAGTTTGTGTCATATTATTTTTTTTTTCTCTCTCTCTCTCTCTGTTATTGCGCCGTGAATAAGTCGAAAAAATGCCTCGTCTGACTGTCACTTTAACTAAAAACGATCATGCATACCAAACCACGTCACGTCCTAAAGCCTGCGATCACACACACACACACACTCACTAACTTCAGCTTGTAGTAGATGCCGTTGTAGACTCTGACACAGTGATGCGAGAAGTTGTATTTCACACCAATATCCTCCAGACGTTTAGGGTTGAAAGGTGGCCACATACAGACGGTGACTCCGGGAAACACCACCTCCTCCAGGTAACGTGACTCATAACTGCGGACAGGCGGATCATTATTGGTCTACACGTCTCACCTACAGAAGACAGTATCTCACCTGCAGAAGACAGTATCTCACCTACAAAAGACAGTACCTCACCTGCAGAAGACAGTATCTCACCTACAAAAGACAGTACCTCACCTGCAGAAGACAGTATCTCACCTGCAGAAGACAGTATCTCACCTACAAAAGACAGTATCTCACCTGCAGAAGACAGTACCTCACCTACAGAAGACAGTACCTCACCTGCAGAAGACAGTACCTCACCTACAGAAGACAGTATCTCACCTACAGAAGACAGTATCTCACCTGCAGAAGACAGTATCTCACCTACAAAAGACAGTACCTCACCTGCAGAAGACAGTATCTCACCTGCAGAAGACAGTATCTCACCTACAAAAGACAGTACCTCACCTGCAGAAGACAGTACCTCAGCTACAGAAGACAGTACCTCACCTAGAGAAGACAGTACCTCACCTACAGAAGACAGTACCTCACCTAGAGAAGATAAGTATCTCAAACCCACAGAAGATAAAAGTATCTCACCTACAGAAGACAGTACCTCACCTATAGAAGACAGTACCTCACCTACAGAAGACAGTACCTTACCTACAGAAAACAGTACCTCACTTACAGAAGACAGTATTTCACTTACAGAAGACAGCACCTCACCTACAGAAGACAGTACCTCACCTATAGAAGACAGTACCTCACCTACAGAAGACAGTACCTACAGACAGTACCTCACCTACAGAAGACAGTATCTCACCTACAGAAGACAGCACCTCACCTACAGAAGACAGTACCTCACCTGCAGAAGACAGTACCTCACCTACATATGACAGTACCTCACCTGGTAAACACAGGGGAGGAGGCGTAGTCCTGCCACTGGAGGAGCGCCATGGAGCAGAAGATAACAGCACAAGGGACCACCGCTGCCAGCCGCCACACTCTCCCAGTACTCCACCCACAGACACACAAACACACGGTCACAACATGCTCATTAAACGGAACGATTATCGTAAGGATTTATATATCTGTTTAATCTGTCAATCCCTGTCCGTCCGTCCGTCAGTCTGCCCGCCCGTCCATCTGTCCGTCCGTGAAGTATTTAGAAGAGAAAATGTCACCTTGCAAATGTGTTCTCTCTTCCAAATATTGATTGAAGTTATGATGATGAAGGAACAGATCAATAATTGGATTTTTTTTTCTTTCTGGCTCAATTATTGCGTCAAGGGGTAAGCGAGACAATATAAACTAGGTAATAATTTTAGTGGTGACAAACATGGCTCGCAAAGTTACCATGTGGACATAACTTATAAATGTCTCTTATATTTATCTACTTCACTCTTTCCAACAAATAAAATGTACAGTTATTTTTTTAGGAAGGTCTGTATTATGTTGGTGATAATTAGTTTAACCATAAATAATGTTAGAGAATATCTAAAAAAAACTTATACAGCATGGGAGGAACGAGGCTAAAAATGAGTGGATAAAGAAAATGTTTAGACAAAGAAATATGATAAGAAAGTGAGGTTTACCAAAAAATTAACAAAGGAATGTAGACAGGCCATGAAAGGTTATTTAGAAAGGATATACGGGGACATAGAAGTGATGACAAAAGATATAATTTAGGATATGTACACAGAGAGATTAAACAAATGAACCAGAATAAAGGAAATAAATGGGGTGAGACTATTAAAAACAAAGACAATAAGATCCTATTTGAGGCAGAAGAAGTAAAAGAGAGATGGGAAAAGTATGAAGAGAGTGAAAAATAGTTAGAGAATTTACCTACAGTTCATTCCTGCAATTGAATCAAATCTCTCAGACCTGATATTTGCGAGGCGAGTGTACTGACCGCTACACCATGGCTCACCGTAGACCTGGGCCGGGAGGTGCTGATACAGGCGTGGTTTCAGTCGAGTATCTGTGGTAACAATGAGAAGAAGTCGAGTGATGGTTTCGTTTCACGTTCTCAACTCACCTACTGATGTCGTCCCCTGCAGGTAGTGTGAGAGTTTTCCCTTCAGAGGGCTGAGGTCTGCTCCAGGCTGACATGTTGAAGGGGGTGATGGGGAGGTAGGCAGGTGGTGGCTGCTGGCACTGTGCGTGAGGGAGGTGGTAAGAGGCTCGGGTCCGACACACGGTGGGGCTCTTGTCATCACCCGGAAGAGCGATGCTGATTGTTTCATGGTGTAGTGTGGGTGTGTCATGGTGTAGTGTGGGTGTGTCATGGTGTAGTGTGGGTGTGTCATGGTGTAGTGTGGGTGTGTCATGGTGTAGTGTGGATGTGTCGTGGTGTAGTGTGGGTGTGTCATGGTGTAGTGTGGGTGTGTCATGGTGTAGTGTGGGTGTGTCATGGTGTAGTGTGGGTGTGTCATGGTGTAGTGAGGACGTACCATGGTTTACTGTGGGTGTATCGTGGTGGAGGTAGTTGGGGCTTATTCCCTCAGGTGGGGTGTAGGTGGCTGGCTGTACAGGCGGCCTGGGTGGCTGTGTGGAGTGGAGTGGGTAGTCTCGCCTTCTGGCTGGGCGGCGCCGTTCTCGCAGCCAGTCTCCTACCCTACACACACACACACAAGATAGTGTTGTTGATTATAATAGTGAAGACAAAAATTAAGAAATCCTACAATATATATATATATATATATATATATATATATATATATATATATATATATATATATATATATATATATATATATATATATATATATATATATATATATATATAAAGGATTCATTTATTTCTTGATACTTAATACTGGATTTTTTTTTAAGAACAAATTATTTTTTTTTTAACATATTCCCAGAGGTGAGTTTTTTCTTCTCCATATTCTATGTTTACATTAAAAGTTTTTAGGGCATCAGTGTGCAGCTCGTGTTCCAGCGGCTGTTATCGGCGGGTCCTCTTGCCAGAATCACACATTTTAGTGACGGGTTGTTTTAATTTTGCCGGGGCGTCCCTGGCAACACACAACACGGCGGTAATGGTGAGTTTGGCCTGGATTTCAACGGCTTGGCGGCAAAGTTTTAAGTGTCCATGAATAATCGAGACCGGGCTCGACGGTGACGACAGTACAGTGGCATTTTGTTACCTGGTGATTACTTACCTGTGAGCGGTGGAGACGACGACGGCGGCGCAGAAAGCGAGAAGAGCTCCTGCGTCGTGGAGTAGTGAGAGGACTGAGAACCCGAGATAGAGACCAATGGCGCCCCCTACCTCACAGATGGCCCGGTTCAGGGGCCACACCAGCCGCTCCTGCGTCACCGTGTGGGGCGACCCGTCACGACCCACCCGCACCGGGCCCTGTGTTGTGCATACTGCCGCGTCACATGTTGATCCATCACATATTATATATACGTTGTTGCGTCATTTATAGTATGCTGCATTCCAAATAATTCTTGCGTCACATATACACGGCTGCGTCATATATTGCTATGATGTACTTTGCTATGTCACTTATACATTACTACACCACATACGCATGATGCGTCACACATATACTACTGTATTACTTGTTGCGTCATACGCTGCTGCGTCAATCACTCCATCACACCCATTTGCTTCACACACGCTTACTGCACCACATACTTATAAAGTGTCACTGTTACCCATTCATACGGTGATTTTTTTCTCTCACGTGGAGGAAGAAAGACCTACCTGGTTGCCAGATTCAGAGTAGAATGGTCTGATGTTGAGGAAGACTCTTTCACACTGTCTAAGGCAAGTCGCCGCACACTCTCCCCTCGCCTCCGCCATCTTCCTCCTGTCCACAGTCATTGATCCATTGCGAAACTCCCCGACGGTACACTGGTGCAGGTCCTCCCCCAGCAGGTAAGGTGGCGCACACCCGTGGTCGCGGGCCAGACTGGTGAGGATACACTCCTCTACACAGTTGCTTTGGGAGTAGCTGGAGGAGGAGGTGCAGGGGGCAGCTGGCGTGTCTATGAGGCGCCTTACGGTGTAGGATATGACCAGCTCCCTCAGGCAGCCAGAGTGTTGATAACAGTTCTTGTCTGGACCAACCTGCCACAGGTTAACATTATCAGGCCTGACCAGGAGTGGCGAGTCTCCCCAGGCAGTCACCTGCACACTCACCAGCCTCAAGGTTCCCAGGTAACCCAGCCATAAGCACTCCGTCTCGGGATACAGGTGAGAGCAGTTGAAGTTTTCGTATACATTAGTGGTGACAAATGTGAGAATATCTTGGTTGGTGTTGAGTGTTTCGTTAGTGTACTTGTAGCAGGTGTTAAGGCTGGTCACGACGGGCTGCCAGCTCTCAGACTCTCCCACTAAATCTTGATTAATAAGCAGATGCTGAGGTAATGTGGTAGACTCCCACACCTGCCGGACACTCAGGTTTGACGACATCCCATCAAGTTCATTCAAAAACGGCCACATCATCTCGTCCAACTCACACACCATCACTATCAAACCTTCATACCTGTCTCGGTCTTCCATACAGGATTTGTTGGTGTTGTTGAAGCCAAGCTGGACCATTTTGATGAGGGAGAAGGGCACCTCACTACACATCATCACCTCTGGGTCTTTTACTGCCTCCCGCGCCAACGATATCTGTGTTGATGTTGGGTAACTGAGGTATGATGACAGAGTACCTGAGGAGTGTATGAAGAAGGCCACCCCGAAAGCAGCGTACAGAGTTACGGTGAACCAGAGGTGTAGTCGAGAGCTTGGTGTTCCACCCCACAGTGTTGCCCAGTGAGACCCGCCAGGCTCCTCAGGTGACTCTTGACCAGAGCCTTGTAGTTCAGGAATTAAGGAATCATGCACTCTAGCAGCATTTTGTAATGAGGGATCTTTTGGACACCGCGAGAGTGGTGAGGACTGGCGCCGTGATGACTGTAGCCTCTCAGTGTGTGTTTCCTTTTCCTGAACCAACTGCTCGGGGACCTCGGCTTTGGAACTCCTGAAATAAACAAGCACAAGTTCCTCATCAATAAATGTGAAGATCAGAAGTGACTTGGATGATCTTAGGAAGGATAGGACGCCATAAGACTTTGGGAAGAAGCAAGACTCGAGGAGTTCAGGAGCGTGAAGCAGTGTGTCTGTTACGGTACAAGTGGTTGATAACATCGGGAAGTGAGGTTAATCAACTTTTAAGAGGACATAAAAATGAGAAGAAATTGTTGAAATTGATATACAGGTAGATGGATTAAGAGGTGAAATATGTACTGTACATAAATAACATCAACACTGAGGGAGACAGAGAGTAAAATGAATTAAGGCAATAAGAAAATACAAATTTTGTGTCATTACAGAGAGAACTAAACAAAGTGCTCTGGAGTCCTAGTTACTAGCACTGTACTGTGAAAGAGGCTGCGAGTCGATACATTCTGTAGGTGACCAGATATAAACTTCACCTCTGACAACACAGAAGTTTGAAGCGCTTCCATTTTTTATAGATGTTGAGTCCAAAGGTCACGATAGCCATGGCGATAGAGAAGCCGCAGGTGCCCAGCCAGAGGCCCATCCCGCCTCCCACGTCCGCCAGGAAGTTGAGTGAGGTGTAAGCCCTGCTCTCCACCACCCGCTTGTGCAGCATGGTGGCCATCTGCACTCTAACGGAGGGGCCACCGTCGTTCTTTATCTCCTGTTGGCTCACGTAATACACACGCCGCTGACATGAGGTACCGCAGTGACCGCACTTCAACCACCACTCCAATTCGCTGTGTAGGGCCTTATACTCCGCATTCCACAGTACATCCCAGGCCGCCATGCTTGGGCACGAGATGTTCTCCCCACCAGCCTCCACCGAGCAGTTGGCGAAAGATATGATCTCCTGAATGTAACACAGACGGAGGCAGCGACTATAATAGGCCGGTGTCTTGCAGGCTCGCTTGGGAGTGTTCTTGATCACGGTGTTGTCATATTGCAACCTCAGCGTCAAGGCTTCCTTAACTGCAATCTCCAGTGCTGGCTGCAGCATCCCCGGTACTGGCTCTTCGTCGGCAGCGTGAACCATGATGAAGAATCGCTGATCTCCAAACTGACGGTGATACTGCAACAAGCGCGTCCCACAGTCAATGTCACAGTCCTTCATCACCTCCTCACAGGAGTGCCAGGCCATGTTGGGACATCCCGTCACTACGTCTTCGGAGACGAATCTAACGTCAGCCACATCTACGTCGGCTTGGTGAAAACTTACGTTGGGATTCCAAGTGTAACAAGGCATCGACGCCAGACTGACTCTGACCCATTCAGCCCTCAACATCTCCCCAGCCCACTTTACCTCACTGATCATCTCCTGGGCGGTTAACTCAATGTCTCGCCAGACGAAGGGCTCGAAAGGCTTGAGATAGCCCCTCAGGGTGTACAGTGTATTGAAGACACAGTCGAACATATCGGTACAGGAAGTGTCGATGCCACCACGCACCAGGGCAGCCACACTCCACGGCTTGTGAGGGCACACGGTGATGGCCACCGCTGGCACTGCGTCCTCATCTGTCACTCGCATCGAAGAGTAGGTTGAAAAAGACAGTAACTCCTGGAAAGAGATCGACAATTGGAGCGTAAAAATTGCAAGACAGATTATGACCGCTATGCCCTGCCAGAGATCCTGCCATGCTTGACCTACAAGTCGGCCTCCTCGGTGTTCCTCCTGGCCCTGAAGCGCTTGACTTTTTTCCTTCATTATTATGTTTATGG
Source organism: Homarus americanus (assembly GCF_018991925.1). NCBI lineage: Eukaryota > Metazoa > Arthropoda > Malacostraca > Decapoda > Nephropidae > Homarus > Homarus americanus. Next base: position 5,986,475 of record NW_024739403.1, read on the forward strand.
ACCTCCTGGCCAGTGAATATGTGTTTACTTCAGTGAACCTTCATGAGTAAGACGCCAAAATGACTGACGGCAGAGTGTTAGGTGAGGGTGTTGCCAAGACCACTGCTGGCCTGCGACTGTACCGTGCCTTCACTACTACAGTACTACGGTACTGCCGCCACCACCATCACTACCACACACCACCACCACACACGCTACCATACCCCACACACACAGCACCATACCCCACACACACACACACCACCACTACCACGCATCACCCTCACGCACACACACACCATCATCTTTTATTTGATTATTTCTTTATAGGGATAGAAGTTAGAGTCAAAACAAATGACTACTACAGGTACGGCCCCACAGGCGTACCCCTCTCCCTCACCCGCGACCTCGACTGTCACTTGTTTACGAGCGTGTTGGTGTCAGACTCGGGGTATTTTCTATGAGGATAAATGACTCTGTTCAACCATTCACTGCCCGGCGCCTTCAAGTCGTGTGAGGAAGGCAGGATACTGTAGCACAACGCGACCTTTATAAGTCTCGCCTGCTGGATATAGTTACTATACTCTTGTAACTCTATCATACTGGTACCAGTTACAATTACTACGGTCCAGTAACTCTATCATACAATATACTGTCACGACATACGTAAAACAGAAGACACAGGTGTCGTAAAGATCATCTACTGTGAACTTCTTTGATAATGGAAGGTGAAACGATAATTTTCTCTCTCGTGTACGCTATAATGTAAGGCATGGTCCAGTCAGATCCCCATAGAGTACAGCTTATTGTCAAACTTATGAGTAAATATCTATACTCACGGTAACTCGGCGCTATATATAGTCTGGGTCATATAATCTGAGTAAGTTAGTAAATGAAAATTGTATATTAAAGTTCTTCTCGTGTCTGTGTGTTTATATATATATATATATATATATATATATATATATATATATATATATATATATATATATATATATATATATATATATATATATATATATATGTGTGTGTTTATTTATTTATTTATTTATTTATTTATTTATTTATTTATTTTTTGCAATATTTCGTTGGGTCGCGAAAGTTTAGCGGTTAAAAATAATTGTTTTATTTATTTTGTTTTTGTTTTCAAGGGATAAATATAATTTCTCTGCCACAAATTTTGGAAGATATCTAATCAAAGACATAAAACTCACCCCCCATTAAACTCGTGATATAGTTCAGTAACGCTACTCTAAATCTTTTTTCTGAATACAAGGTACACCATCATTATCATTCATCAGTAATCATAAATTCACAGGATCGTTCTAACTGGATTTTCCTCGCCTTTACCTTAGAGAGCTTTACCTGTTAATTCACACGCCTCGCTAGATTTGAAGGTTGAGTTGAGTTATAAGGTGAAGCACAGTCATCCCGGAGCTACACGTTCACCGAGTCGGAGGAGTCGTAAACCTGTGTGTGTGTGTGTGTGTGGTATAAATGTATAGCGGGTGTAAACTACATCAAAAGTGACCATTTGTTGTGGCTTAAAGTTAGTACGTCATTGTGAATCTCTCTCTCTCTCTCTCTCTCTCTCTCTCTCTCTGAATTATAATGTAGTTATTCATAAATGTAATGTAAAAATCCGAGGTCTTATATAACGTCCATGGATTCACTAATAAGTGAGAAATAATATTTACTTTCTTGGATCACGTGAAGATTAGCCCCCAGCTTATATCACCTAATGCTTAAACACCCTAACATTTACCTAACCTAACCTAGCCTAACCTAATCTAACCGGGGGCTAATCTTAAGGTGATACGATTTCTTTTAGAGTCAATGATCGGAGCTACAGGTGGTAAGACGTTAGTATTTGTAAGTCTTCCAATAACATAAAGTGCCCTAAAACTCGTGCCCTAACACTCCTGCCCCAGCAGTGATGCCCTAACATTAACACGTAAAACACATTACTCATACACGCGACAACTATGGTATAGCAGATTTGAGTTATAGTGCATGTTGCGGTGGTGGAAGGTCTCTCTCTCTCTCTGGTTATTGTCAACCCGCTGGCCACCGCCTTACTCAAGCGTGAGGACCAAGGAGTGACGAATGGCGTGGGCGCGTCCAGAATGGCTACCCGACAACAGTGACTAATTCCAGCTACCTCAGACTACCTAATAATATTTATGGGTGAGGTGATACCGTACCATAACTCACTAAGGTCTCTCACACTGGAGGATGCGTCAATATATCGCCTGTTGGTCCTTACACTGAATTGAATGTTATGTCTTCACGGAGGATCTCTTGAGTCGCGTATATCCATGGTTCATTGTGTGCGAGGGGCGGTGGGGAGAGATGGATGTTCGTGAAGAAGGACCTTTATTTGAAATGGTTGTGAGGTTCTGTATTTTTATTTGGGGGTAATTTTTATTTATTTATTTATTTATTTATTTTATTTTTTTGTATTTGAGGAGGAGGTCGGTGGGGGGAGGGGGGTAAAATGTCTGTATGAATACACGTACACATACACATCTATACGCACATGCATAAACCCGCACACAGACGCACACACCTACGTATACATCAAGCTACATACAGTATACACATAACCCTACACAAACACATACACACATATCACTGCTTCGGTCCTCGACAAATAACGGATCACCTGAAGATTAACCTCTAAGCTTATTTCACCTTAAGATTAACCACCCTAACTCTAACTATCCTAACCTAGCATAACCTAACCTAACTCAACTTTCCCCAAGCAGCGTTAGGGTGATTAATCATCAGGTGAAATAACTTGATACTCAACTGTGAAAAGAAAATACACCAAATTCTCAAGAAAAACTAAACAACCTGGAGAACGGCCACTAAACCAACCAACCAACCACCTTCATACCCGAGGAAACATTATTGTTCCCAAACCAAGATGGATGTTACTGCTCGCCCCCCGCCATTTACCACCAACTCCACCTGGGACCCCTCGATGGCAGTAATGAGGCGCTTGAAGCTTTTTATTCTCAATTCTTTTTCCAGGAAAGCCTAGAGAAGCGTGACTACGGAGGCTAATACAACAATACGAGGATGATATTGTTCCCTCGTTACCACCGTAATATAAGACGTCCACCGAAGCCCCCAGGACCTAACGCATTCGTTATCAAGGAGTAGTACTTCTTATCATCTCGGTGTGCTGTTTATAGAGCCACATTCTTCTTCTTCTTCTTCTTCTTCTTATTATTATTATTATTATTATTATTATTATTATTATTATTATTATTATTATTATTATTAAAGAGATTTTTCATTTATTCTTTCATTTCAGCGATATCTGATATCTATGAATTAACTGGGAACACACTGTAATTTGACCAGGAAAGGAATTTCTAGTTAACATCTTACACATATATTTCACTAAGTATTCCTTGGAAGTTCTGAGGAAATATTAAGATTGTTGGCTAAACGTTTACAAGACGTGGCAAACGCACTACTACTACTACTACTACTACTTTGCTGTCACTCGGAATCGAGTATGACGATCATCCAGCTATGACACAATGATACAAGCTATCAAGGATGCCACCCAGGTTGGTAAGTTCTGAGGTGACTAAAGAGGCCGATACGGGACCGGCAGGGTCGATCACAAATGTTGCACATGTGGGGGGCAACATCTAGTGCGGGAGAGGCGGCGGCAGCGTCTTTTCGGCGTTGGCGCCTGTCTGTCTCCTTATGCAGTCGGGCTAACTCATAAGTATTGATACCTTCTTGTGTGATGATCCTCCAAGCGTTACTGTGTGGAGTAATCGTCTCCCAGGTGAGGGGGTCGATTTGTCACTTTTTCAGGTTTGTCTTAAGACTATCCTTATACCTTTTTAATTGCCGGCCAGCGTTACGTTTACTATTCGTTAGGTGACCATAAAGTAACTGCTTTTGCAGTCTACTGTCGTCCATGCGGGTAACATGGCCAGTCCAGCGTAGTTGTTCATGGATAATGGTAGCCTCGATGCTCCTACAGTTGGTGTCAGCAAGAATACTGGCATTTGTTCTCTTGTCATCCGAGCGAACTCGGAGGATGGAACGTGGACTACTTTGGTGAAAGTTTTCAAGTGCCTTGATGTGCCTCCTGTATGTAACGCATGTCTCGCTGCCATATAGCAGGGTGAGAGGATCACTGCTTGATATACGTGTAACTTTGTAGATAATTTCAGCTCTTTACAGCTGAAGACACGATTTCGGAGTCTGCCAAGGCTTGAGATGCACATCTGATCCGATGCTGAATCTCTTCATTGATGTCCGCGATGGAGGACAGGTGGGAGCCGAGATACCGAAAGTGGGTAACATTAGAGAGAGCTGGCCGAAGTGTGCATACGCATCTGCGTAGGTGTTCAGGATCTCCTGTAGGTCGCGTTCGGTGTGAGCGACAAGGGTGAGGTTGTCTGCATACTGAAGCTCAGTAATGGAAACTGTCGACACCTTTGTTCCTGCCTGGAGTCGTCTTATGTTGAAAAGACCCTTCATCCGGTACCCGATGTCCACCCCACCGGCTAAATAGGTGCTGGAACGAGTAAGGAAGGCAGCCAAGAAAATGAAAAAGAGAGTTGGTGCCAGTACACACCCTTGATTAACCCCTGTTTGGATGGGGAAGAACTCAGACTGGGTGCCATTGTGCAGGACACTGCCGTTCATGTCATCGTGGAGTTGCCTCATAATGGCAATGAATTTTGGTGGGCAGCCTAAGCGGCTACGGGTCCACCAGAGGGCTTCCCCGTTGACTGAGTCGAAGGCCTTGGTTAAGTCGATGAAAGCCATGTGTAAGGGGTTTATATTTCAGTTCAATGATTGTTGGTACAGTGTTGTTCAGTGTTGGGTTTGTTCTCTGCATATGAAGCAGGTGTTGCTCATGGGTAGCTCGAATCGAGTCATAATAGTGCGGAGTGTGATCGTGTGGCTGGTCACTTGGCTCCCTTCCTCTGACCCAGTTGGTCACTTGCTGCCTGTGAGTATTCCATATTTATTATCGTTTGTGGTTTATGATGTTATTTTTGTCTTAAGAGTGCCTTGTGTAATATGTTTGTTAATTATTATGTATGAACAACTTAGTGTGTATAAATCTTGCAAATGTAATGGCATGCTGACCGTTACTACCAACTTAATAGGACAATATTCTAAAAGTACTGTATTGTTTTGTTTTTTGGCACCCCCCTACATCCTTGTGTAAGGTGAAGTGCACAAGCGTTTACAGCGCCCAACAGGGAAGCATGCTAAGTTCATGCTTACCTTATGTCTCATGAGTTAAGGGCGTAGAAGACCTGAAGAGTCAAGGGCGTAGAAGCCTGAAGAGTCAATGGTTTATGTCATCAAGTTATTGGAAGCTCCAACAACTCCCTGAATACGAATTCGCAACTTTCGATTTACAACAGGTACCTACTTTACTGCTAGGTGAACAGGGACTAATGGGGGCTAGGAAGTAAGTCCAAACAACTTCCACCGGAAGGTGCTGTATTGTTGCAGCTCTTTTTATTCATGGTCACGTTGGTGTGAGCGGCTGCACTCCTAGCCCTGTATGTCAGCACGCCAGCAAGGACGCTGTCAGCCCTAGCCTCTGTGCTGTTCCTCCTGGATCCATTCTCCAGTACCTGTGCCGGTTAGGAGGATACTTGCTCTCCAGCGCCATTTTTGTCGAGGAGAAGGCCCCTATTTACCACCTGTTCTGTGTTGATATATATGACCCCATGCTTCACATCTAATGTCTACACTCCCGACATCTCTTCTGACTGACAGTCCGGCACTCCTATACCTACATATGTTCATGTGTAAATGCGTGTAAATAGAAATATCGTGTTACAAATATCCTTTCGCGTGTTCAATATCCTTGGTGAAAGTGAAAGTGTTCCACCTGACAGTAATCTTGAAAAGAACCAGAGGACATTAACATCTAAAGCCTCGACACCATGTACAGGTCATGACGCTGTTCTCTGCACCTTTCCTGTATCTGATGTGCAGCAAAGATCATGTCAGTGGTGCCACATGATGGTCTAAAGCCAAATTGAGATTCTGGGAGGAGGTTTTTCCGCCTTTTGAAGAAGTCTGTTTAGGAGAGCTCAGGCGATAATCTTGCCAGCTACGGACAGCAGCGAGATCCCGCGGTAGTTGCCACAGTCTGACCAGTCTCCATGTTCTTGTAAATATTGACGATGGAGGCGTCTTTAAGAGCTTGGGGGATTTCCTCTTTTCCTATATTCTCCAGGAAAAAGTGGAGATGGCTGGTAAGCAGAGGTCCTCCTGCTTTATACACCTTGGCCGGGATTCCATCAGGCCTTGGGGCTTTGTTATTTTTCATCTGTTTGATGGCAGTATCTACCTCATCCAGGGATGGAGGATAGCTGAGGTGGGTCAGCTCTGGATGCTGAGGAACCTGCTGGGTAGTCAGGACATCCACATCAGTGTTTCAGTTGAGCAGTGAATGGTAGTGGTCTTTCCACCACTGAAGGACTTCATCGTCTTTAATTATGGAGTTACCGTCTGATGAGCGAAGGGGGGCTGCGCCATGAGTGATTGGCCCATAAAATGTTTTAGTGAAATTGAAAAATTCGTGCATCTTGTGCTGATCTGCAAATTTTTGTGTTTCACATATACTTTATTTTTAAACCAGTCGTTCTTTAGATTGTGAAGTTCCCGCTGGGCCGCCGCTTTCTCCTTGTGGAAAGTATCAGTTTTGGTCCGAGACTGAGGGTTGTTCTGCCAGTCAGTTAGAGCAGCACGTTTATCATCGACGAGTACATTGATTGCCGGGTCATTTTCATAAAACCAGTCCTGGTGTATTTTTTCGATCTGGCCAAGGGTCTCTGCAGGTTTTTGTCATGACAGTATCGAGAATATCCCACTCGGCACTGGGGTTTGGGTTATTTATTGTCAGGTTGCTTATCAGTCCCATGTTAAGTGAGAGCTTGGCTCTGACGAGCACATGACCAGTGTCGCAGTGGTGTGAGCCACGTATGGCACGTGTGATGAGGACATCTCGGGGATCTCTTTCTCTGACAATGATGTAGTCAATGAGATGCCAGTGTTTGGATCGTGGGTGTTGCCACGAACTCTTGAACTTGTCAGCCTGCCTAAACAAGGTGTTGGTGATAGTGAGGTTGTGTGCAGCAGACTTGCTGTGGAGTAGGCCATTGGGATTACACTTGCCTAGTCCATTTCTCCCTATGGTTCCCTGCCAAATGTCAGCATCTCTCCCAACTCTGGCATTGAAGTCACCAAGGAGCACAACCTTATCTTCTCTGGGGATAGGGGTTAACCTTCTGTCGAGGTCGGCATAAAAGGCCTCCTTGATGTCATCCTCTGCATCCAGTGTTGGGGCATATGCACTGATGAAACAGGCATGATGTGAGTGATTCAGTGGGATTCGGAGTGTCATGAGGCGCTCAATGATCCCAATAGGCATTTCGGTTAGCCTGTGTAGGATGCGTTGGCAGATGGCAAAGCCAACTCCATAAATGCGGTTTCTCTCCGCAGCTGGCTTACCCTTCCAGAAGAAGGTATAGCCTTACCCCCGTTCTGTGAGTTGACCCTCGTCTGGGTGTAGGGACTCGCTAATGGCTGCTATGTCGATGTTATACCTAGCCAGCTCTTTTGCCACTAGGGCAGTTCTTCTTTCAGGAAGCTCATTTGTGTCAGTATCCAGAAGGGTCCTGATATTCCATGCAGCGACCATAAGAGGTTGTATAGTTTGTTTTTGCTTGGATCTGAGATTTTGATTGTTTTCGACCGCATATGGATGACCTTACTGGGTGCGGTTGCCCAGTCAGGTTGTTTTTTTAGGCGGGCTATGTTTAGGGCACCTTTTCTATCCCCTCCCCAGGTGGGGTGAGCAGAGTGGCTCCTTGAAAGGCCTGCTCAGTCGCACAGACAGGACCAGATTGCACTGCTGCCTAGATCCCAGCGCATAAACGATCATCTTATCTATGCCTTCCATGTGCAGAGTTGTGACTAGAGACTCCCGGCAGTCATCACTGCCTGTCCCCGTTGTCACTCGTCCGTCGCCATGGGACTTTTGGGGGTATAAGGTTTTCGATGATGATGAGAGGTATGGTGAGCTGGATGATGGATGTGCGTGAATTGATTTATGTGGTGAAGCAGGAGTGCAGGCTGCAACCATACATCTTGGCTCTCCCTTTTTCTGATCCAGTGGTGCAAGTGTTAGAACGACTGGGGAGAGGGAGAGTTGCAATGAACTGCCGATAGCCAAGTTTGTTGGGTTTCGCCTTAGTAGCCTGTCCATCAGACATTGCCTTCATCAGTCGGTGTAGTCGTTTTGTTCCCATGGAGGTCACCTCTTCCACCTATACCGCCGTTGGGGACTTGTTGGAGCTCTGTAAGCATGTCTGCCTGATGCGGGGTTCCACCGCAGATTTTTCGTTCGGGGTTTACTCCCGTAGCGTTATACCTACCAAGGTTAATCCGCAAGTCAGTGGGGCAATACGCCGTCCCTCTGGGACCCAATGCTACTCTGAGATCCCCTGCTGGTCTAGCCTGGGCCCACAAAGCAGGACGTGTCCACATCCCAGTGGGCCTATGCGCCGCCCTCTGGGGCCCACTGCTACTCCGAGATCCCCTGCTGGTTTAGCCTGGGCCCACAAGGCACCCAGTTACCGTGTGTTGCCACGAGGAGGCACAGCAGTAGTCTTGATGGTGAAGAGGCTGTGTACTGGCAGGGGAAAACTTATGCAAGTTGCTTCCCTGTTCGTCACGAGGGCTAGCCAGCTGCGGTAGCTGAAAGCGTGAGGGAGCAAGCAGTGCTTGCACCTTAACACTAACATAATGCTGCCACACTAGACGCATTACACCATCCTGTATACGAACACACACTGACAACAGAGTAATGTAAAAAAATCCTGTGTTTCTTTACCTAGTCTTACATCACTCTGTTGTCAATGCGGTTTCTGTATACTGTTACCAAATGACAGCTGTAAGCATGTTGATAATAGTAGAGAAAAGTTTTCCTATCTGGTTTAAATATATATATATAAGCGTAACTGGATCATTAATGTGAGTTGTGGACAAGACGTTTTGATTGTTTTTTGTTTGTTTTTAGAACAAAGCCGATATAGGAAAACTAATGCAAAGTATGCGAAGTCAAGATGAGTTGTCAACGGGTCGATGACGGTCAGCTGCACGAGTCAGTTCTGGGTTCATTGCGATATGATTTATACAACGCGGCTTGGTTTACAGAAAGCTATCATTGAAAATATGTTCCATTACAATACACATGCGACAGACAATGAGAGGGCTGATGTAATAAGTATAAATATGGCATGCGGTGACGGGCAGAATGATATAAGCGAGGGGTGTGATGCGCATGCGCCGGGGAGTCCACAGCTGGTAAATATTCGCCTGCATCACTGAGGCTTCTTGCTCACTGGTACTGTACTGCTGTGCCTTGTACCCGCACTTTATTGTTCATCATTGTTTATTTCAATGCTCATCCGTACTGTTCTTGGATGTGTTGGTAATGGCAGAGCGTGTCAGTGGCGATTAATAACTAATGGTTGGGGCCAAAGGAGAAGATTATACAAATCTTTATCAGTGGTGTTTGTGAGAGGCCTGGGTGTCCTCAGCCCCCACTTGACAAAGATCTCCACCACATTAGGTTTCCTATCCTCCTACAGGTTGGTCCCACCACCTCGTATGTGTCAAGCTAATCACTAACTCACTGTTTCAAGGTAACCAACACCCTTGTGGGGACGTTTATTACTTTTATCTGTGGTGTTTATTGGGGGTCTGGACATCACCAGGACAAAACTTCTGGCTGCTGTATTGTAGGTCTTGTCTTCCTCCAGGCTCAGGTGTTAAACTCTTACATGTAACTGTCAATCAACCTCGTGTTCCAGGTTAAACTACACCTGTGTTTGGAGTAATTACCTCACTAACTGTTGTGTTGCCTTTGTGTGTGTGTCGTCAGTGTTGATTGGTGTTTCTAGTAACAGTAGGTCTTCTATTTGGTGTATTATATTTCCTTGTCATGAAAAGTTCAAGATACGTGCCTGTTAGTTTTATTATTTACGATACTTTTTAAGATTTTTTTGGTGATTATTAGACATTAGAGCGCTATACAGTATTCACAAGTAGTAAGAAGAGTGTTAGTTGAAAAATGTTAAGAAAGTGAATAAAATGTTTGAATAGATGGTTAGCCTTTTCTAATTTGTTATTGTTCTTTAGATATTAATATATATTTATTATTATTATTGTATGTTCTATAAGTCACCTATGTATTTCAACTGTGTTTATCTTATCTCTGTTATTGCTTCAAGCACAGCCTTCCCCAGGGGTCAGTAACCTTGACGCTGAAAAGTTAAGTACTGTACTTCTTTATCTGCTATTTATTGCTGAGGTAAGTCATTTATGTGAAGGTAGTACGCACAGCTAGGAACATGGAAAACTGAAAGTGGGCTTCCGGTTAAGATTCAGAAAAGGTCAACCAGGGAACTATATTGATTTGTATACAGTATATGGAAATTGAGAAAAAATAAGAATGCTCTACTCTATAGCATTTTTGTTGGAAATGTAGCTATATCTTTTTATTTTTTCTAACTTTTATTTCAGTTTTGGTTCTTTAGGTTCCTTTGTTTTTTGTCTTGTTGGGTTTGGTTAGGTTTATGCACAGGGGAGCAAAACTCCCTTGGATAGGAGGTTAGGTCAGGTCCTTTTGGTTTCTCTGGTTAGGTTAGACATCAGTATTGGAGAGTTGTTAGGTTAGGTTCTTGATCTTATTGTTTGGCAAAAGTTTATTTCCACCATTTTGGGGACTTTCTTGATAAATGAAGAATGTTTGTCCTATTGAAAAGTTTCCTCACTCGGTTTCTTAACTGTTCCAACATGATAAATAATAATGAAATTACGCTTTCATAGGCCATTTATCCCTTAAACTGTTATCCTCATCAATTGGTGATACACTCTTCATGTCAATTAAACATTTTATATTTTTGCAACACAAAAACATGCTACTCTGGGTGATGTACTGTAATCAGTTAGGAAACCCCAAGACCGTATTTCCTTCCCTTCATTTGCTTGTATACAGTATGTCATATTATTTGTTGAAAATTGCAAATCCTACCTACTACTACTGCAGTATTAATAATATGTCATATTATAAATGTAAGAAAGAAGAATTTTATTATCGATAGAAAAATTTTGCAAGGCTGCCGCTACTGTTGTTGTTTCGTCTTACTGTAGTGAGTACGAAATGTAATACTGTATTGTTATTGTCTGTAATGTGTGGACAACGACCTTGATGAGTATGACAATGCATCTTGGTGCTCAGGTACTGTAGACAAATATGTCTGTGGCATGCATCAATATTGGCTGCATATTTCTTGATGAAAAGAAAAACTAGCAACAAAAACCTGAATGGTAGAAGTGTTATTCCTCCACCTGATTTGGTTTATTCTTGAGGTAAGAATTAAATTTTTTCTAAAGAGATTTTTCCATAGATAGTTGGATAACCCTGATGACTCCTTAAATTATACACAAGAAAATACCTTTGACGACTCGTAGAATTTGGTAGTGCAGTAGTGTAGAATAAGGGTGCCACCTGAATAGCAGGAATATTTTTGTGGGAATTTTATTGATACTTTTTTACTTTTATCCACTTCACCACTGATCGGCTCGCTAGCCGCTTGGGCGATCAGTCATGTCTCTGTTACGCACTGGTGGAAAGTATTGGGCATGCACCAGCTCCTGGTGCATCTGAACCTGCTCCAGTGCTTATCAAGTCTGGTCTTGAAAGAGCTCACACTCAGTGCCGTCACAACACACTCTGGCAGATTGTTCCAAGAGTTCACGACTCTCACTCAGAAAAAGTTACTCCTTAGAGTTTTCTGGGCTTGCGGCTTCTTCAACCTTGAGCTGTGACCCCTTGCAGGGAGAGTGTCTGCCAGCTCCAGGTAAGGGCATTCAGCTGAATAGTGCCCTTTGAGGTGCTTATACACCTCAATTAGGTCTCCACTTGCCCGTCTGTAATATAAGCTAGGCAAATTCAGGCGCTCTAATCTCTCATGGTAGCTGAGGTACCTCAGTGCAGGTGCCAGTCTGGTGGCCCTCCTTTGGACATTTTCAATCAACTGACAGTCCTTAGCATATCTCGGGGACCAGATGGAGTGACAGTACTCCAGACGGGGGAGTACTACACTCTTGAAGAGCGTTACAAGGGATGGACCGTCTAGATATCTGAACGACCTTCTTATAAGACATAATTTAGTTGCCTGATTTACCTTCTCGCAATGGTCCGAGAACTTCAGCTCATTGTCAACGTACACACTAAGGTCTTTTTCACATTGTCTCAATTAATGCAGTTTCTTCGTCCCATTGGGACATATGATACGCCTCCTTACTGTTGGTACATCCCAGGTACAGCCTCTTACACTTCATGACCTTGAATCTTAGCAGCCATTTCTTCGACAATTCTTGATGCTCACAGTGATCCTTCTGCAGCTCTTCACAGTCTGCTTGGTTCTTAATTTCCCGAAATAACTTGGCTTCATCCGCAAACATTTGTATGGAGGCATGTACAGCGTCAGGCATGTCATTTATGAAGCAAACAAGCAACAGCTGGCACAATACACTGCCCTGTGGTACCCTGCTTGTGACGGGTACACAATATACATGATGATTTCATGCCATTAATCACCACACACTGCTTGCGGTCATGGAGAAAGTCTCCGATCCACGCTAGGGCATTTTCCTGAATCCTGTACCCTTCCAGTTTAGTTTTCAGCAAAATCTAGGTAAATAGTGTCAATATTACCACCCTGTTGCAGGTCCGATACTCCTACTCGCGTTTTTAATTTTTACTTTGCATAGCGGTAAATTGCCTTTGGCTTTGACTTGACCTTGCTTGATGGATGTGTTTTAATGCATAGATGTAAATCCTGTAGAGGAACAAGAAAACAATGTACATAAACTTATGTTTACACTTGGACCAGAAATGAGAGGGATTAAGCCATTTCTAAAAGCAGATAAAATTAACTAAAACTAGCTAGTACTGGTAATAAGAATAATAATGCTTTAATGATACAGTAACAATCATATTTATTCAGTAAAATCATTATACTGTACAAGTTTACAATTGGTTTGACGTGTACTGTATATACACAATGCAAGTACAGTATGCAGTTCAGCATGTGTATAGACATCGCAGGTATACAGTGCATGTAGACTGTGCAGGTTTAAAATTTCCATTTACCTAGACATTGCAGGTGTACAACAATTGTAAACATCAAGGCATAACCTTGGGAGACATACAGAAGTTTATATTATTATTATTATTATGATAATGATGATTGCCTAAAGGAAAGAAGATGGTAAAGACTGGTGAACATATTATTGTGTTATCTCTATTTATTGTATTAAGATAATATTCCTCTGATACACAGGAGTGTGAGTCTGGCCAGCATGGGGATCAAGGAACATGTGGATTCGATACAAAAGTCTGAGGAAGACCAGCGGGAGTATCGAGCTCTTGTGCTCGATAATGACTTGAAAGTGCTGCTCATCTCAGACCCTGCGACAGACAAGTCTGCCGCAGCTCTTGATGTTCATGTTGGTAAGTTGTTGTGAGGCTGTACAGTATCTAAGGAGAGATGATTGTGAGAATTATCACAGTTAATCCTAAACTTACTTGTGGTTCCATTACAATTGGATTCTGGTATGTAGTGTGTAATTTTAGAGTAAGGAAGTCCCATGTCAGCTCAGGTGTAGATTGAAAAATATAGCTACTTCTTAAGTTTTATGCTCTGTTTAGAATTATTGTCTTTGAGCAGCTTGGGTAAGGTTCCTTTTCTAGTGGGAAGGACCTGTACAACAGCTCAACCTTTTTGTCACCCTACAGTATATGACATGTAGAGAATATACTGAACAGGTTAGGTTGAGGTGGTCATGATTATTAGTGTAGAGGTACAGTCCCTAATGTAATATTATATGACCTATTAATTTTCATTTGATTATTTAAACAGGTAGCATGTCGGACCCAAGGGAGTTGCCGGGGTTGGCTCATTTCTGTGAACACATGCTGTTCATGGGCACAGAAAAATATCCCTGTGAAAATGAATACAACAAGTACTTGTCTGAGCATGGAGGATCTAGCAATGCCTACACTGCTGCTGATCACACTAATTACTACTTTGATGTTGCTCCCGATGCCTTTGCAGGTGCATTAGACAGGTAAGACATAAACTTGTAGTGGAGTAGCGAAAAAATTACTTTTGGACTTCATAAAATAGCAAGCTTTTGTGTATCTGGAGGACTAGTACATCTGACTTTGTTTTAGTTAATTGAAATTTATACCTGATAAAGGAGAATAGGTATTAGATACTGTACATATATATATATATATATATATATATATATATATATATATATATATATATATATATATATATATATATATATATATATATATATATATATATATATATATATATATATATATATATAAAATCAACGACCTCACCAGCAAGGAATCGAACCCTCAACCTACTTGTGGGCTAGCCGGTAAGCGTTCCCTAGTCCCACCCAGTAGGTCGAGGGTTCGATTCCTTGCTGGTGAGGTCGTTGATTATATGTTCAAAGTCTGCGTGTTATATGGACTAAAAATGAAGTGTGTGTATATATATATATATATATATATATATATATATATATATATATATATATATATATATATATATATATATATATATATATATATATATATATATATATATATATATATATATATATATATATATATATATATATATATATATATATATATATCATGTAGATCCACAATGAAAGCGTGGATAAGATAAATCTTGATAAAATCACGGGAAAAGGGACATTTTTTTCAAGAATTTCAGCAAATGAAGATGTCTGAATAAAGAAGACTATATATATAAATTAAAGAACTTTTAAAATTTCTCTCCTCTTTTTCAGATTTTCCCAGTTCTTTGTGACACCATTATTTACAGAAAGTGCAGTCGTCGTGAAGTAAATGCAGTTAATTCTGAGCCCGAGAAAAACATTCAGAATGATTACTGGAGATTCGCACAGCTTGAGAAGTCCCAGCTGACCCAGAACATGATTTCAGCAAGTTTGGTACAGGTTAGCATATAGTGTTTTACTTTCACTTTCATGATTACCTTACATGTCTGGAAGTTCTGTCATCACACTAATACAATGCGTACCTTTTCTCATCCTATTTTGGGTAACTCTCTAAATTCACACTACACCTACAGGAGAGCCTCCGATAGCGACTGTTTTCTACTACTGACTGATTCATATTTAAGACCCTGGTTAATTTAGGACCCAATGAAATTTACACCATTATTTTCTTCATGTTTACAACAAAAATAGAATAAAAAATAAAAATGATTTTCATATACATAATAACTAAATCGATATCTATTATAAAAAAACGCCTTTAGCATGGAGGCTGCCAGGCTTGTGACTGAGTAGCCTCAGCATGACTAGTATAAATAAACAGTTGCAGCTTGGCGGCCTTTTGTTTTTAGCATGTGAACAGGAAAAGGACAAAAACATTTCTAGATTTCTTCGTCAGTTTTGCTTTCTATTCAACATGAGCAAGAGAGCAAGTGATGGTAGTGCTGGTTCAAAAGCTAGAAGAAAGTGTAAAAGCTCAGCGAGAAACTAGGTGTGTTAAAACAATATGAAAGGGTGTGAGGTCTGTGGATATTATTATGGAGCAAGCAATGAACATATTTTCTGAAATGGATCCATTAAGAGAACAAAGCATTAAAATTAACAGGAATGAAAAATGCATATGACCTCTACATAAGATGTATAAAAAGAAAAGCAGCTGTGTAAGGGTCTTTCGACAGCTACACCATCATAAGCAGCTTCAGCAACAACTTCAGGTTCAGTAACAGTTTCAGCAACAGCTATGACATCTTTATAAATACAGCTTCAGCCTGAGTTGAACCTAATATTCATTGGCTGTCCTTATATTTTAGACCTTTCCACCATTGGTGAGTAAATTTTTGTTTTACATTCATAAGTGTTATTTAAAACATATATGAACAGTAATAAGTGGTGCTTTCATATTCTTATGTAGAGAAATGGCGATGTTTTCACATGTACACACTTACTGTACACATTGGCATTCCCAATCCATTTAGGTTTTTCTTTACCAATTAATGGTTAGCTTTGTCTATTGTTCCATTTATTAACATTGAATAACATTACTTAAAACATACATATTCATTTTTGCATTAATTCTACAGCTACAACCAGGGTCTTATTTTCTTCAGTTTCTTGTGTAGAACCATCGACATTCGTCACAGGTGTTGTAAACATTACTTGAAAACAATGCCATCTCCTCTCCTCTTGTGTGTTTTAATATTCTCATTATTGTCTTGAATTATCGTTCATTTAAGCATATGTAAATATTAATTCAATCAAATACATATTCAGTAATAAACAATAATGATCTTTTGTACATATTCTTAATAAGATAAATGATGCGGTTTTCGCGTATACTAAGCGTTCGCTGTCACTCTTTTTTTCTTCTTTAACATCAGTGGTTCCTTTTACTGTACATTAATTAAAACATACATATTTTTACATTAATTTTACCACTGTAACAACCAGGGTCTATTTTCTTTAGTTTCAGGTTGGCTAACTGACATAGGTGTAAACACTGAAAACAACAATGGCATCCAATCTCCTCTTGGGTGACATTATTATTGATTTATATTGTATAAGGTGCATTCATAAACATTATTTAAAGAATATAGTTTGCATTTTCATTAATTTTATTGTTTCGGAGAAAACAGGGTAAAGAGCCACACAAAGATATGAAAAAGGTAACACTAGGAATGCATCTCATTATAATTGCTTTAATTTAATAGTAATTATTGATTCACGTCTTGATGATTCACCTTATACTGCAATATTGGAGGACACATTACTATCGTTATTAGGGTTTTACTGTACTGTTCAACTGGGGCTTAGCCTTCAATCTGAATGTTTACCCACTTATGTTAATTTATAAAAGACAATACTGTACAGTAGACCCTTGCCATTTGCGGATTCGACTGATTAGCTGTAAGCAGATGGTGGCTAGCTTGCAAGCCTTTTCCCATAGCATAACGAGTCACCCACGCAGCAACTCGTGTTGTACTCTCAAAACTTTAGTGTTTCTGTGTGATGGACCCTAAAAGACTGACTAGTGATGATAGTGGGTAAGTAAAAGGCAGATGTCGGTGATGACCCTGACAAGGGAAAGATTTATTATTATAAGGTAAAGAGGGGATGAGTGCTACTGCAGCTGGTCAGTTGTTTGGTATAGGTATACAGTAGTGCACTAAGATAGTAGAAGTTGCTATTTGCGGTTTTCCCAATTGGCGCCATTTCTTGGAACCTATCCTCGAGAATGGCAAGGGTCTACTGTATGTGGTTTAGACAATAGAATAATCACATTTTGACTACAGCAAACCCTTGCAAATTAAAACTGTGGGAAGGCCCGTCCAAAATGTTAACCCCTTGTGAGCGGGTATATCTGAGCTGAATAAAATTGTACAGCGTTAGCCAAATAAAATAATGAAAGTGGCGGCATCCCCAAAGCGTCTTATCTCTCATACTGTACTTAGTAGCTCTCGTTAAGCCTACAGCAAATCAGTATTCAGTGAGCAAGTGTTCTTTTCATAAAATTTATTATTTTTAAATTTTACCTCAAGTATCCATGTTAAAGACAATATGTTCTCCACATAAAAGTTCATGAAAATAAGTGTAGGTAGCGAGGTGAGGTGCACTGATGCGGTACAATAAACCCTCGATAACTCTGAATTTCATATATCTTGGCATGGATAGGGTCTTGGAATGTATTAGTATAACTCGGGAAATGTCGAGATATTTAAAATTATCTGGGAAGATCTCAGCATATTTGGCCACCTGCATCACCTACTATGCCTCTGTATCACCTACCATACCTCTGTGTCACCTACCATACCTCTGTGTCACCTACCATACCTCTGTGTCACCTACCATACCTCTGTATCACCTACCATACCTCTATCACCTACCATACCTCTGTGTCACCTACCATACCTCTGTGTCACCTACCATACCTCTGTGTCACCTACCATACCTCTATCACCTACCATACCTCTGTATCACCTACCATACCTCTGTGTCACCTACCATACCTCTGTATCACTTACCATACCTCTGGTCACCTACCATACCTCTGTGTAACCTACCATACCTCTGTCACCTACCATACCTCTGTCATACCTACCATACCTCTGTATCACCTACCATACCTCTGTGTCACCTACCATACCTATGGGGCCTCTTCTAGCATAAAATTGTATGAAACCATAAAAATTGAAAATTCTTGAAATTTCAGCCACATTTTTAGTATAAGTTGAAAAAGTAGGAAAAAATGTTTAGTAACATCTCGATTTCCATTCACAATTTCCTTGTATTATGGTGTTCAGTGATATGTACTATATACTAAAATAAAAACAAAGCATGTAGAATATTGTGGTATAAGGAAAAATAATATAAAACAAACAATCATGGAATAATTAAAGGGCCAAGCAGTGCACCTCCTCTTGCTCTAATGGCAGAAGCGACACTGGCTTCATGCTGGGCTGCCGCGCTACGACCAAGACCGTCTGAGGAAGGTGATAAGGCCCACACAAAGAAAACGGCGTCTGAAATGGTGTCCAAAGTTCAGTCAGTTTCACTGAATAGTTTTGAGTTATTTGAAAATATAGCCCATTGGCGTCATGAGGCTGAGCATAAGTTTTGCCTTTTTATGTTGGCCTTACAATGGCATCGTCTTGAGGCTGGGAGGGTTAAGTATACTGTCTATTCTCTCAATAAACTATTGATTTGTAAATGTTCAAACCAGGTAACAGGAGGCGTTGGACACGATACCCAAGGAGGGCGCAGTGTCTGTTCGGTGATGCCCTTCTGCAGTTTCATGCCATGGTATTCTTCTAACATAATGGCCTTAGCTGTCCTGGGAAGGGTGAGTCATGAAGCTATCCTAGCTGTACAGTATGAACTACTTTAGGCTACAGTATAGGCATTTAAATCTGAGTAATACCGGCCTTTGTTTTGTCACCTTGGCAGAAAACTTGTGTAATATTTTACTAATCACCAGGTGTTAACTTGCATGCACCTCGGCAATATCTTGTCCAGTAACTGAATAATAATAATAATATATTGTGCAGTATTTCTCCTCTTCTCTCTATATTGGTGCAGTAATTTATCTGCTGGCAACATTAAGTATGTGGCTCAGGGCCAACAGCTGCTAAATGCATGTATGTCAGGGTACACAGTATGAATATGAAGTAAATCTTCTGGGGAGACATCAATGAAACTTGACATTTTATTTTGAGCTGAGCAGTTTTTGTCAACAACTTTTGAAATTCCTGTAGTATAGTGCAGTAATTGATCTCTAAAATAAATAATTAGTATTATACTTAATGTTGATTGTGCACATAATATGGGCAGACCATTGCTCTGTAATGTTCATCAATATTTTCCTGTATGTATCAACAGAAAGCTTAGATGAGCTTGAAGCTATGGTGCTGGAGCTGTTCACTGGGGTGGAGAATAAGGCTGTGACTGTGCCTGGTGGTTGACCCACCATTTGGGCCTCAACAGTGCTGCAAGTTAGGATTACGTTGTTGCCCGTCAAGGACATTAAGTAACTTATCGTCACCTTTCCCATTCCTGATCTTCATCCTCACTACAAAACAGCAGTAAGTAAGGCTAGCCAGTGTCGATTAAGAGTTACTGTTTGTGAAGAGGCACCATCTTGTAAGGGGCAGTTCAAGGGGTCGAATCGCGTATAAGCGAGTCCGCGTACTATGTACAGTATATGCATACTCTGCGACCCTACTACAGTACTGTACAGTATACTGTATTGACTTTTTATTCATGTGCCTAAATGTCATAATCTGTGACATGTGATTTACAAACCTTGTGACTTGTATTAAGGTTTAAGGATATAGTATTGATCTTTTGGGATTGTTTTCACTAATGTAAAATTTGGGTAGAATATTTTAAATATTTATGAGTTTTAGAAATATAGTGGCAGAACTGTAGGAATTCATTTTTGTTGTAGTAGTACAGTACAGTAGTATACTGTAGTTGGAGTAAGAGTCAGTCTGATTTTTTTCTCTCCTCATGGCGAATTAAGAACCAGAGTATGCATATTGAGGAATTAGAAGTTTAAATAAGTTTTGGATTTTAAGCAAGATTTGACATTTTTCATTTTGTGGTAATGATCTTGGCAACAAATCTGATATTTAATGAGATGGATATACAGGGGTACTGTATTTCACTTTTACTCTCTGGGAAGCTCATTAATCTAAAATTTCCCCTGCAGCCTGGCCACTACCTAGGTCACCTCATTGGGCATGAGGGTCCAGGGGTCACTACTGTCATACCTCAAAGGGCGAGGCTGGGTCAACTCTGGTTGGAGGTCAAAGTCAGGTGCTAAAGGCTTTGCTTTTTTGTAAGTAAATGTAGACTTGACAGAAGGAATTGAACACGTTGAGACATAGTTTCAGCTGTGTTTGAGGTATGTTTTCATAAATTGATATAAATAATGTTTATCAATTATTATTATTATGCTCTCATTTTGGAACTCTTTTCTTAACACTGGTTCAGAGTAAGTGAAATCAATAGCAACAGTCATTTTTCATCCCTCTCATTCATTTTTTCTTATTGTTTGTTGCAAGAATGTTTGCCATTTGTGTTCCACTTCACAACATGATCAAGATGTACAACTTGTTTTATCAGTCATTTCACATACTGTAATCAGCATCACATCAGCCTCACTTCCACACCTATGAACCACGCAGCACCATGTTCTCTGGTGACATATACTGTCATGTTCTGTTTACTAGATTATCCTTATTATTATTTCAGTATGTATTTCAAACTAAAAGCAAATCATGGTCTGCTCTCCTTCTGACACTCCTTTCATTTCTACATCTCCTTATACTATTCAATAATTGTTTCTTATTCCTTACGAGCTTATTCACAGTGTAAAGTTCTTCCAAATGCTTAATATATATTTGCTTCTAATCTGCTATTCACCTCCAGTATATCACATCTTGCATCCTATGATACAGTTCACTCCCTGTTACATTAATTGATCACTCTCAACCATTTGTACATGCTTTATCACTTTTCTTGTCTCATTTACTGTTAGCTGTCTTCAGCCATACTGTATTGTGTAAAAAGAAAAGAACTAAAAGTCGATGTGACGAAATGACTAAATCATTCTGAATGGTGGCGAATCGATTCAAACACTTCATTAATACAGAGTGGTAGTGTATTACTTTAATTGTACCTTTTCCCATATCAATACAGTTGGTAAATTCATCTACATACAACATCCTTACTTTATTTACTCTTCGGCATTTCACAGATCAGGTAAATATCCATAAGCTCTGTTGAATGATTAAATCACCAATATATTAAATTTGTCTCATACATCCACTGTTTCAAACAATCTTCATAATCATCTCCTCTTCCATTTATTAATATATTAGTGTCACTGTATCATAACCCATAGTTCTACTCTCATTTTTTTTTTTTTTTTTTTTAGGTTTGGCATATGTACTGTATAACCATGTGATAAGGCAGATGACAGATAATAAGAATAATAAAATTGATGATATAATAATAGTAATCAGGTTTGTTTTCTGCAGTACCTGAATCTGTTAAAAAAGAAGGTCCACAGCAGTGGGTGTTTGTGAATGCGAGATCTTAGCAGTATGACTTTTCGTTTTAAAGATAAGGAAACGACCCCAATCGCCACCTGTGGACTCTCAGAACAGTTACATGTAGTACAGTAATGCTAAAAGCAGATTTCTTAGAGGAATCTGTGATCGACCTGTTTGCCAGTAGAATGTACAGCATGCCCTTTAAATTCATGAGCCTCGATTATTCACGGATGACACCTGGGCCGGCACCCAAGAATGTCTAAGGGGTAGTTTTAAAAGTTTCTGGCATTTTTGCGGCCACGACAGGAGCCATTCGTTGGAGACATTATTTCCTTTATGTATTGTATATACAGTATATGTGTATATGTGTGTGTGTGAAACACATACAAATAAATAATTATGGGAAATTCTCTCACAAATATTCAGAAACAATGTATTAGAAATGTTGAGTTTTCCTCAAGTCCACTCCGTCTTTATTCAAAGCTGAGTGGACTTGAGATGAACAACCTTATAATGATGATCGAGTTTACTTGAACACAATTCGTTCCACAGAGTTGTTCGTTAACAAATCCATTGTTCCATGGGATATTAGATGATTGGTTCCAGCTCACAGAAAAGTACATACAAAGTAAAAAAAAAATGTAGTAAGTACACTTACTTTGAGGTGTGTGTATGTGAAGGTTCCTGGTTGATGATGATGATGGAGGAATTAGAAGTGGGGGTGGAGGAGAAGGAGAGAAGGAAGTGGGATGGGGAGAAATCACCTTTCAGGGTTCCATGTGATGCAGTGGTTTCACCAATAAAATTTTTAAGTTCACTAGATTGTAATTCAAGATTATTTATTAAATCAACTCTGCACTGACTATATATTATCAATATGTTAACTAAATTCCAGAATGACCAATAATTTTAATGTAGAAATGCAAAATATTCAGGACACCAACAAAATTGATGTTCACTCTGTATCAAAAAGCCAAACTGGCGCCTGTTAGCTGAGTCTAAGCGGGCTGATGGGCGACAAAAAACTAGTTCTGTACTGCATATCATATCAATATGTTAACTAAATTTTAAAATGACTAATAATTTTTTATATAAAAATGCAAAAATATTAAAGACAACTTTTCTTGATATTTACCCACTGGAAGAGATGTAAACATAGAACAGATTACTGAATTGGCAGATTAGCCCATCAGCTGATGCTCACAACAAAAGCGTGTTTTTGTAGAGATTTCGTTAATCAAAGTTTTGTTCATTAACCGAATTGAAGATCCTATAGGAGTTAATTCGTTAACAAAATTTTGTTAATCGAACTGATCGATTTGAGACCACTGTAATATATTTATTTCTGAAGTATTTGTGAGGATTTTCCCATTATTATTTATTTATATGTTTTTTGTGTGTGTGTGCAATGTACAATAATACAATACAGGTAAAATAAACAATTGTCCTAGGGCAAACACATAAAGATATTCATTTCTTTGTACATAGGTTACGTCATAACCACCCCGGTCAGCAAAAGCATTTCATGGTTGGCGTTTAAGTGGGCTATTTGAGAACCTAACCTAACATGAATTTGAAGGATGCTGTATAAGCTTGTTTAAACTTTTTAAATATGTGGCTCGGTTGAAACAACTTTTGATGTGATTTTTTATATTATGTTAATTTTTTTCATGTTGATGGATTGATTTGTTCAACCTGGGGAGGAATATGAGATCTGCACCTCTTATATGAATATATGGTGGTGACTTGTAGCAACACTGTTAAAGTAAGTTTCCAAGATAGGAATATGTTATATAAAGAATGCTGGGTGAAACTATCAATCCATGACTAATATTGTTTGTGATTTGATTTTTGTCTGTTCCAAATCTTCTGTTACACTTACGGGTGGGTGATGGAAACAGGGAAATTATGAAAGTAGAACTGTATCTCAAAACCAGTTCATGCAAGTTTAAACTCAAAATCATATTTTGCACTTCTTGAATGTCTAATTTCATATTAAATTGTTTTTAGTAATACCCTTGATAAGACAGAGAGAATATGTTCTATAACTGTTCATTGTTTCAGTATTATCTCTGATGAGGTTCTCGTGGTGGTTACCTTTTCAGGAATTCAAGCCAGACCTTATTGACATGGTTTTGCCTATCTTAACCCGGTAACATATAGGTTAGTCTTCAATAATTAACGTTTTAAACTGTTTGTGTTTTATTATTTGATTCCATCTGATTTCCTTTAAAAGTATCTTGCTATTTAAGTTTGAATTTATGTTAAGGAAAAAATTAAGATATATAGCTTTATAATGCTATGATGAAGGTATTGACACCCACTGAATACTTTATTGTAATGAGTGCAGTAAAATGGTACTTTGATAAGTCCTTCTTCGTGTGTGAGAATTACACGCCATTAGCAAGGGCAATGTTTGGAACATATGATTGGGGTCGGCTAAATCTGTTTCAAACTATGTATGCATAGTGTTAGGTCATTAGAGATTGTAACTCAAATATTATTTACACTTACTGCCCTGAAATTATTGACAGTAAATGTTTGGTAAAAAATCTGTTAATGGGAGTTAATACATGCCATTTGGAAAACCAAGTTGTCTTTGGAATGGTAAAAGATATAGTGGTCGCTGTTGGGGCAGTATGATGATAAACTTTGTTTCATTACTTATGTTATTAAAGATATTATATTTTTACAATGCAATGCCATGATATGGAGTAAGAATTATGTTGTCAACTTTAAGTCATGTATCATATATATACTTATGTATAAACCAATGTGATACTTTATTTAGTAAAAAAAAATTCAAGAAAACTTAAAAGTCACTTTTTAATGGTTTGAACAACTGATATACTGTCATCTGCATGAAAGGGATGTGTTCTTGCAGAAGTATGTATAAAGCAAAAATTTGTTTAGTGAAGGTGCACCTAACTCTAACCTCCCTTCATCCATCCCAGTTCCACTTTTTCCTTGGCCCACACCTTCATTTTTTCTTTTTTATCACCACTTTGTATATGACCAAAGTATTTTCTTTTTCTTTTTTCCAAGGATATTTTGTTGTGATTTTTCTTATTGTTTATTAACATCTTTGTTCATGCTTAACAAGTATTTACAGGGTATTCCTGTAACATTTCTACAGAATTGTGCTGTAGGAAAAGCCCTGCAGACAAGGTAACATGCACTGAAAAATGGTATGGAACATGCTACAAGATGGAAGACATTGATTCACACTTCCTGAAGGGTGGAAGTCTACTGGCTGTAATGAGCATTTACGTACCTAAAAGAATGAATTTGTGCTCTAGTTTTGACTTCTTTAAAGATGTGCAGGTGAGTATTAGCTAATGTTTGAGTTCGATGTCTGTTGGATAAGTTCTGCGTGTTTCTGTAGGTTGGGTAATGTTCTGTGAGAGTACTATTAATTGTTGGAAATACTGTGAATAGAATATGTGGAATGTTGGGGAATGTGAGTATTTTAACACAATCTTAAATATATAAATACATTTTTTATGAGTAGAATTGGTTGTAACTTTTTGTTGTTTATAAGAGAGAACAATTTAAACACAGAGCCTGATAAGCAAACTTTAGTAGCAATTTAAAAATGCTTTTGGTTGATCATCTTGCTTATGGGGAATACTTGAAATACTTGTTGAATTATCTTATGTAAGGTCCTACTTAATGAGTTATATTAATTTTTAAAAGTGTTCGGGCTGGGTAAATTTTGTTCAAGAGGACCCAATTCATGTGGATCCTTAAGGTTGTATGATGTATGAACCACTACCTAAACTAAAACCCTATGGTGTAAATTTTGATGCACCTATGTTTCAAAAGAATTTGATCAAAGTCTTGGGTTAATAAAATTTGTCAATATTTTGTACTGTACTTACTAGAGCTTGAAGATGAATGTTGCAGAGTTGATCATGTTGGTTGAAGGTGAGATGGTTAGCAGGTGTGGGGACACGGTGACAAATAAACTTCAACAAGTTGTCTTTGACTTTTGTTAGCCAGGCTGGGTTACTCTTGCCACCAACTTTTACCTCTCACTTCAGAGTATAGAAAAATAACTATATTGAGGACACCCATGCCCAAATGGTCACTTTGTAGTGAGAGAATGACCTGCCCCACTCCACAAATGATAAACAAGCTGTTTATTTATAGTTTGTTCATTAAATAAGTAATGATTTGTTCGTGATTTTTCATATACTGCCTTTCAAGTTAATTTATATTGGCTAGTGACCTTGTGAGAAGATGTGTTTGGATCGATTAATTCTTGTTAATTTGCATATTTGGATTATTTTGGTAATTTTTCCTAGTCTTTACTTTCTTTATTGAGTATTTGACTGATGTAACATTTCAGGAAATCAATAGTGTACCTGAGGATGATTGGTGAGACTCTCTATTAGAGTTTGGTGCAAAGATGAATTTAAACTTCCTGAGGTTGTCATCTTCACAGCTTTTCTGGGTGAGCAATGGGAGCTTAAGGATGTTATGAATCAATAAAGGAGCAATTCTTGGGAGGAGAGAATGGAAGGAATATATGTTGATATTCACAGTAATTAAAGTTTAGTGATGAAATAGTATAGTATTCAGTTTGTTCTTTGAAATGTGAATTGATTTTTGAAGCAAAGATGTTGAAAGAGAAAGGTAGATTATGATGTGAAGTGACAAGAAGGTTTTGAAGTGAGTAAAGGATACAGATAGTTTTTGTTTTATATTTAATTTAGAATATGGGGAATAGAGGATGATTGGTGTCCATCTGGTATAAATTATTTTCATTAGGAACTTGGTGAGTCTTTTGAAGTTCAGTCTGCTTAGTTTGAAAATTAGTTTTATAATCTTATTATTTATAGTTTATGTCCCTGATCACTTTTTTGAAATTTCCTGGTGTAAACATCATCTTCATTAATTGTCGTGGTTGTTGAGCTTAAACAAATTAATTTATCATTGATATATTTATCTCTGAGTGCAGTAGTTCTATTCTTGAAGAATATATCATCTCAGCAGACAAAATCTAAATGTCTTTTCTATCTTATTTCATATTTTCTTTTTTTATTCTTATATACATCCTTGTCCAGCATATATTTTTAAGTTTTCACTTTATCCATTATTGTCATTTATCTTTTTCTTTTTACCATTAAATTAAAGAAGGTTTATGGTACATCTAGCTTCATTCTTTTTGTTCACATCACCATAATATTAAAGTTAATCCTCTTTCCGTGCACTGCTTCTGATAATTATGCCTCTATCTTTCAGGTCTCAGACATTTAGACCTACTATTAATTAACCTGCTGCATATGTTTGGTTTAACTGTTTTGCAGACGCCCCTGGCCTGAAAGGCAGGCCCCATGAATTGGCTTAATACATACTTTCTCTAATACAAAGTTATGGCCTCACTGTAAGTTGCTGTCTGTAATATAAATGAGGGGAAGTTTTTGCTGGTATTGCTGTGGATTAAATAATAGGTTGTCTGCCTGGGACCTGATATCTCATTTCAGTCAATCTTAAATTGGTTCCCTACAAGTTTGCAGGCAAGGAAATAAAAGACTAAGCGTGCCTCATCGTCACCAGTCTAGTAAACGCCAGCAAATATGAAGGCAATAGTGATCAAGCAGGCTTTTTTTTTTTTTAATATAAACTGCTTAGAATTAGACAATTCTACAAATCTGGGGAATTGTTTGATTTTTTTTGGGTGTACATGTGCATTGCCAACCATTATGACCATCATTTGAAAGCAAAGAGGCGAGGTATAAATACGATTAGGTTTATATTGAGTACAAAGAAGATAACGAAGCAAATATGCTTCGTCAGAAGATTTGGAGCGATGACAACCTTCAATGCCATGGACCCTGGAAGCGGCCAGGAGATTTCAAAATGTTTATTTAGACATTTTGGCCGAAGCAAGTTGTTAAAACAGTGATAAATGAGGAGCTACATAGATTTGAAAAATCAAAATTGGTGTTTTAATTTATATTGGCTGTCACCATGCTGCAAATTTATATGAAGTGTGTTTCAAACCCCATACAATATAGATAATTCAGAAACAGTTTTTATGGAAAACAAGTCACTTTTTCCTTCATCATGTCATCTCAAGACAGTGTTGTTATAATAGAGTTGAGAATCATCTCTGTCATCACACGTATGCCAAAGTTAGGTTTTCCAATTGTTTTTCCTAGTCATCTGTGTACTAGTGTTTACATTCCTGCCCATTACGCCGGCCTATTTTGGATATCTGCGGTAGACGGAAAGCCAACTGCACAGGACAACGAAAGCTATCAATAATGGAGGGCAAAAGGGTGATCCTTTATTTGGGGTTCATGAAAATCACAAAAATGAATTAAAAAATTATCAAACAAATGTTCTAGGTGTGTCTCATGCTATAAGAGTTTCCTACTCAAGGATTTCAAAGAACTCAGTATTCTATATCTACCATTATCAAAGAGCCAGCATTATCTAGTACAAGAAATGAACATCTGTCAGCTGAGGTAATTTGAGGGATAGTAATTAAGAAAATTGAAAAATTATGGATACTGTTGTTGACATTTAAATATGGTGTGTAGATAATTTGTGTTTTGGAGATTGAATTAAAACAGGTAGATTTCAAAGCAAATATAGCAGTATAAAGTTTATTTCTTTGCTCAGATGACAAACACAATTTCTAATACAAACTAAAAGAATGAGTGTTTGGTGTCCAATAAAGGAGCAAGGTAATCTTTAGGCATGAAATAAAAATGCATGTTAACCCAGAGATTAGGGAAGGTAGTTGCAAGGACATGAGGAAATGATTCCAATGCGAAGTAGATATCGAAGGCAGATTGACAGGCGAGAGAGGTCTGCAAAGGTACAGTACTAAATTAGATGGTGAAATAAAGTTTAACCTTTAGCCCTGCAGACGTTTCAGAACGCCCGATCATGAACGTCCTATTTATTTTCTCTCAGCTTTTTTTTTTGAATGTTTATTTTTTTCCCACTGAATTTATGGGGGTACTGCCAGCAGCACCCTAACCCGGGCTTAAAGTGTTACTTCAAATACAGACATTTCTTTTCTTCTTTCTTCACTGCGGAAATGGTGATTTATTTGTGCAATTGCAGTCAGTTATTCTAAATTTTAGGAAAAAAATCATCTTTATGACATGTACCTAACATCTTAAAAAGTTAATGAGCAATACAATTCGAAACGCTAATGA